>NC_056745.1:1290878659-1291061159 GCF_019279795.1 Protopterus annectens
AAGGTAAGTGATGATGGGTAGATGAAATATATCAACCATCAACCAGTAAAGGAGAAGACAAGAAACGGGTAAATTAATATAGCAATAACCCACGCCTGGGTGTGGGTAATGCTAAATTTACCCACGGTTGGCGTGGTTTGGTCCCGAGGGCGAAGCCCGAGGGACCAAACAAAGCCAACCGTGGGTAAATTTAGCATTACCCACACCCAGAAGTGGGTTATTGCTATTATACCATGACATTATTTAAGAAAAGAAACCATTACTTTTCTTAAATAATGGCATAGTATAATGCCTGTTTACTGCCCTTCCGCAGATGTCTGGCATCCGCGGCAGTTCTGATGTACTGCGCGCCTGCGCAGTACATCAGAGTTGAGCAAAAGCAACGGAGAAAGCAAGATCTCCATTGCTTTTTAGTGTCTCGCTATGTTAAATGAGTTTAACATAGCGAGACAGTTTTAAAATAAGCAACGGACATCTCCGTTGCTTATTTTAAAACTGTCTCGCTATGTTAAACTCATTTAACATAGCGAGACACTAAAAAAGCAACAGAGATCTTGCTTTCTCCGTTGTTTAAACATTGCTCGCTATGTTAAATGGGTTTAACATAGCGACAGTTTTAAAATAAGCAACGGACATCTCCGTTGCTTATTTTAAAACTGTCTCGCTATGTTAAACTCATTTAACATAGCGAGACAGTGTTTAAAAAAAAAGAGTTATACTAATGGAAAAAAGTCCGGGCGACCGGACCTTTTTCCATTAGTATAACTCGATTTACAACGGGCACGCTGGCCAATCAGCGTGCACGTTTTGGGGGGATCATGGTATAATACATAATAATATCTATGTTTAGGAAAAATAAAGTTATTATCATAGCTGACAAGGCATCAGTCTCCCAAAGGCAGCCTGTTGGTTTTCTGCATGTAAATAAAATTAAACAGTTTAGGTACTAGAACAAGAAGGGTCCATCCAGCTAGTTCAAGAGGGTGAACAGAAGAGTACATTGCCTGGCATTACACTTCATAAAGCTAAAAAAAATGAGTCTTGGAAGTAATAAAGAACCTGGACAACACACTGACATTAGCTTGGATCACGCATGAGGGTTAGTAACAGTCAAAACGAAGGAGAAGAAAAAAGGAAAATTGCAGAATAACACAATCGCTAGTTCTGTTAAGCAACATAACTTTCTGAAACCAAAACTGGTGATTAGAGGTTAAGTACAGCTATGGAAAATGACCAAGGGAAAAAAAAGAGCAAAGTAGGGAGAGGATTGTGACCAGTGCATCCATAGAGGCAGTCCACAGAAAGGAATTGGCATTTTGTGCACTGGGGAAACAAAGAAAAAGAGTGAGGGCAAAAGCATAAGGAAGTAAGAAATGTAAGCGCAAATCTATTGAAAATCTACCTCAAGAAATAAAGGCATAAATTATTATTTAGGCATGTAGGTGAAGACAGAATCACAGAAGCTGCTTAAATAGGTGAAAGTGTAGAGAGAAAATGGGCAAAAAAGCATTTGTGGTTTCAAGAAAAAGAAGGAACACTGAATTCAGCTTGGGAGAGGTAAGGGTCGAATTTGAAAGATATCTGACAGCCACATATATCAAGAAAAGTTTTAGAAGAAAATCTGAAGTGATAGTGCAGAAAACATGGTACAGGCCTCTGACAAGATACTCCCAAACATCTCATGGAGCTTGCTGGATGTGGTTATGATCCCCTGACATAGCTCTTTAGTGTCTCACACAGCAATGGCAAAATCCTGGAAGACTTGAGGAAGGTTGAGATCATGATGCTCCACAATGGTGACTTATAAATCAGACCCATAAGCCTGATTTCAGTAAAATGAAAAGTCGCAAAGATACTGATGAAAAGCTTGGTTGTTTTCCTGAAAAACAATAAACTGTGGGAAAAACACCATTGGCTTATGGAAACAAGACATGTCAGTCTGACATAATTCAGTTTTATGACTGAATTACACTTGAAAACAACTTTTGGTCTACTGGTATGATTTTTCCCTTACAGCTCCAAAGTGTGGGGTTCAAGTTTGTTAAACTCTGTATGGAATTTTTACATGTTTTCCACATCTGTATGTAGTTTTTCTAGTTACTCCAATTTCTTCCTGTGCACTTTCCCCTGCAAAACAAATTGTGGTTGATCTGCTATTCTAAATTGCCCATCTTGAAGTCTAAGGTTATGGGTGAAAAGGGTCCAACAAGGATCAGTTCATTTAACAAGCCATCAACTATGCAAAATTCAGTGAAACAAGACTGACAAATTAAACCTAACCTATGCTATTTCATTGAATTTGGTAAGCACTTTGACTCCATCACTTACAGGACCCCAGTTGACAAGATGAAGGGGGCTTGGATTCAATAAAAGCTGACTAAATTAGTAAAAGGGCTTATGTAACAGGAAGTAGAATAATGGAGGTTTGGGAATCTCTTAAAGAAAAAATAAGTTCTCAATACATTTCCACAGTGATGACCACTGTTACTGGTTATCTTTAGCACCTTTGTCTATGACATCCAGATGGGCATTGACAGCAATCTCTATCTATCTGCAGATGACACTATGAGAGAAGACACTGCCAGGGATGGGCAAGTCCATCAGTAAATGGCAGAACTGGCATCTACACTTTACCACAGGAAGTCTAAGATTCTTCTTCATGCTTTTATTAACTCAAAGGTGTAATACAAGCTAGAAAAACTAAGCATAAAAAGTCCAACTTAAGGAAAAAACAGTCTTGGTGGTGGTTGCAACAGCAGATATTAAGCAGCAAAATAAGAAGGGTCTGTCACCAGCAATAAGTTGCATCCTTATAGAAAGTATTTCAGGAACAGGGAACTGTTACCCCTCTATGGATACCTGGTTACACCCCATCTGGAATACTGTATTCAGTTCTGGTGGGCACACAGGGATAAGAATATTAAGTGACTCCAGAAGATACAAACAAAGGTTATGAGGGAAATTAAACAAAAAGAAAGCAGGAGATATGTTGTGATGCAAAGGGAAGTCAAACCCAAACCCTCCCACATACCATGCTTGTATCACTACTGCTTGAACATCAAGAGCCTCTGGCTGGATAGCTGCTGAGCTTTCTCTCAAGAGCCTTATCCTTTCAACTAGGAATCCCTCAGCATGATGATCAAGGTCAAAATACAAACACACACACACACACACACACACACACACACACACACACACACACACACACACACACACACACACACACACACACACACACACACACACACACACACACACCCACACATACCCACACACACACAGGCACTCAAACACACAGACAAGTATAGAGAAAACTATCTGCTTAGGCACTGTTAGAATTCAGAAGTGGAAGGATAACATTAGCTCCCATTTGGGATCACCACACTGAGGGTTTTCCATGATAAGTTTACTGCACAAATCAGAATGGAGAACAAGTAAGTTGCCATTGTCCCAATACAGAATGAGTAGACAACACCATGTTTAAGGTTCTACAATGCGACAAGCAATTATTCATAGAAAAATATATGTATTCCATATGTATCATTTATTGCAGAAGTGGAAGCTACTTCCCTTAGTGCTGTGATTAGCACACTTTCATGAAAATGATTTTAATAAGTGTTATGCATGCACCCAATAATTTGCTAAACATCTGAAACTTAACACTAGATAAAATGTATTCATCATGTCTTGGATGAAAAATATCCAATAACAGTATCCTGTGACACTTCATGGGGGAGTTGTACAAAGCATTCCAGTTTTGCATTATGTAATCAAAACAGTTAACAATGCACAGACAGTGAGTATCAGGATAATGAGTATGAAAGAAATAATGTTCACACAACTTATTTATGTTACTTGCAGATGATGTAAAAGGAAAGAGACAGCAGGCCGTATTATCTGTGTGCTTCCAGCACTGTTAATGATACTAAATGTCCAGCAATGCAGATTAGTAATTGAGACACAGAGGTGCAATGCAGTTTTCTTCATCATCACGTCTGTGATATTTTATTCCTCACAGTTCCATGTGGCAGATCTGAATCCTAGTAAATTAAATTCCTTGTGAATATATAAAAGATACTCCAATGTGGAATCTGAATTTTATATTCTCTTGAGGAGGTTTTACATCTGCCAAGTAAATGGTTCTACCCTCTGTATCCACTTACTTAACAAAATCAGGTCTGATGTCACTGCACCTTGCAGAAAGTGAAAGTGGAAGTTCCACTGAACTGGCCTCATTTGAATTGATTACTTGTTAGACTCAATGATGGCCTCACCTTTTGTGTGATACCAACTGAGAGACAAAAGGGGTAAAAGGCAATATGAAGTGGGGTTATCCAGTTCAGTTTCCAACCAAATACAATGTGTTGAAATCAAGGCAGTACTCACAATTTGATGATTTGAGAGGTTGTCCTGATATGTATAAAGTATGATCTTTCTACTTCTTCTTCTTCTTCTTTCAACTTTTCCCAGTTAGGGGTTGCCACAGCGGATCATCTGTCTGCTCATGACTGGCAGTGGAGTTTTATGGTGTCGACTTACCAGCCCGGCGCCCAACCTTCCACAGAAGACACACACATGCACACACACAACTAGGGCCAATTTAGAATGTCCAATCCTGGTCTTTATGGGTAATAAACCAGTAAAGGAACAGACAACAGATTGTAAAATAAAAAAAGAAAGATTCAAACTATTTAATGTCAAAGTACTGATGGTATCTAATGCAGCTAACTGTATCAAGTGTATTACTAAAACCCAAGGCAAGTCGGTTAGGACATATCTGTCTGCGCAGACTCCCTCTAGCAAATAATAGAAGAGATGCTCTGCAAATTTCCAGAAAAAGTAAGGGCTATATATAGAAGATAAATATATGCCTTTTGGGTGTCATATAATTGCAAAGGCACAACAAACTAGAGTGCATAGGGTGTGAGAACTTACTTGTTTTGAGTCAGACCAAACAGGAAGAAATTATTAGTCTAAATGATAGTAGCTTTGTTGTGCTGAAGCTGCTTTCAGTTGTGATTAGGTAAGTAAATTATTTTGCCTGAAGCACATTCAGAAACATAGAGTGGAATATAACAGCTGTATCTATCTATCTATCTATCTATATATATGTATATATATAGTTGGAAATAGAACAATACCTGATTAGCAGATACCTAAATGTGGCTGATAACTATACAAGCAGATCAATACATAGGAATCACAACATAAAACCAGCAAATATTTGGATACTATAAAATATGTGATAAGCAAATGCCCAGTTTTGGCTAAGTACTGTAGAAATAGAGCAATGCCCAAGGAAATCAACACAGACCCTACAAGTACTTGGAGCTACCCTGTTTGCTTAATTTAAAAGCTAGGGTCCCACCCACTATGTTTGGGAAGCATTGCTCTACATTTTTGCTGCAATGGCACTCCAGTTGTATTCCTGTATATGGTTTTCATACAAATCATACACTTGTCAGCTTGAGTCAGAAAGTTTGATATCTTGCAGATTCAAGGCAAAATTACTATGGAAGTAATGAGCCATGAATTCATATGTTTATCTTGGGTGCTGTAAGTGCATCAAAAGGTTTTATGTAACATAAATGATGTTAAGTACGTTTTTTTTTTTTTTCACTTTAACACATTAATTTTGAATTAGGCATTTACAGCTGACTTGTACTTCATCAGACAAGTATTGTAGTTATATTTCTGACCTATGGACTGCGCTGCTTTCCATATTTTGAACTTTTTCATTGCTATTTCTGAAAAAAATATTAAATATGTTCAATATGGATAGAAACTGGCAAAAATATTCAATTGTTTTTGACTGGTTTGATAATTTCCCTAAAGGAAATGTTACATTTGATGGTCAGCTATCAGCCTATTCAAGTCATTGTAAAAATATTTCCAATCAAAGACATCTCCTTTGCCAGGACTTCGTGGATGTAAGGATACTTGTGATGTGAATCTGCCACATGCATATCGTTAAAAAAAATCACTCTGGCAATGTCTGCCTAGTTTTGTTATTAATACCACATATCCTTTGTTTTGGCAGACTGCAGATCCATTTTATTTTCTGCTCTAAACTATCAGTGATATTTCCTACATACACTACATTGAAGAGATTTCACTTGAACATAGTAGTTAGAAAACATATACACAACATATACAGATTAATCTGCAGCTAACTATGGCTAAAACATCAAAAATATAATTACTAGACATAAATGTACACATTAAATACTTGCATCAACTACACTGAACTTTCACCTAAAATACTACTCCAGTTATAGCCATAACCAGTAACCTCACTTTCCTGCTGTACATACATATTAACTGGCACAGTAGTTACTGCAAACCTACATTATTTGATGTTCATGGTTTAAAGATCCCAAAAGTAGAATATATAATGACTTTACAGTTGCATACTGGCTGATAAGAGCATTGACTGAAGTCATTCCTTTAACCACCAGCCAAGAACAACAGAATCTTTCACAGACTGTGATCAGTTTGACACTGATCTGAGATAACAGTCTGACAATATTGAATCTGAAACTTTCTGTTCTTATATCATCCCAGAGCAGGTACAGTAAGAGCTGACAGTTTGTATGTTTCCTCACTCTGAGATTAAAGTGATTCTGCTAAATAGTGAGGGATTGAAGAGAGAGTAATAGACACATTACAGTAAAGCATGACTCATATTCTACCACTGTTAAGAACCTAATGTTCCAGGAAAAATGGAAATAAAATGTGCACAGTGTCTTCTTAACATCTTCTTTCATCTGTTCAGTACAGCAAAGGCTTATAAAGTAAAGAGATCCTCACAATGGGGAGTTCTAGAGCAAAGTAATTCAAGTAACAAGTATGTACTAACTGAACTGTTTAGTTTCAAGGTTAAGTAAAACAGAGTGTGGATATTTTAACAATATTGCTAATAAAGTGATGTGCAATGAACAAGGAAACAACTTTGCAAACCTTATTCAAATTGCTAAATTTGGCATGTAAATGTGTTGAATCTGACCCCATAAGAATGTTATGTCACACAAAGTTGCAAGTCAATAAGGCACAGTTACTGTGCTTTTGGCAGGATTTTGTTAAGCTTGTCTACTTGACATCAATGCAAAATGACAAATATCTGAAACTTAGGCCGGATGCCACATTAGAACTCCCAATGAACAGAAGAGCAATCTAGCTAGTTTTAGCATTGAAGCTTTCAGTCACATTAAATAAACCTGCCAATGTTTTGTACAGAAGGAAATTCAGGAACCATAAATAGCCATTTTTGTTTGATTAAATATTAACTTCCCCCCTGTCACCAGTTAGATTAACTGTAATGTGCTAGAAGATCACAATCCAGCAATCACACCAGGTACCTGGTTTCATATTCTAGTATTACCTTGTAATGCAGGACATGGGTGGTGCCCATCCCTGCATTTGGATTTTTATTCTAGCATTACCATTGTAGTAAATGACATGGGCGGTGCCCCACACCTTACAAATGATATTAAACTGAAGGTGTATTCATCTGATGTAGTAGTAGTTTAGGTGGATATGATGAGACTTCTTGATAGGGAGCATGGATGCAAACCAGTGTAGGAAAACAAAAATCATGAAGTAATACAACGCAAAACACAGTGAGAGGAAAATGGTGTACAGTGAATGGCTTTATTTCAAATACAGTAACTCGTTTATATCAAGGGCACAGAAATTTACAGAAAAATAAAAACAAACACCAAATGTATCTATACATCAAAGGACTACTTTTTGTCTTACTGAAAGTGTACCCTTTCATTTGAGCTGCAAAATGAATCTCTCACATATAGCTAATTAAAAGTAATGTGATACTCTATTTTAAACCTACTGTGGTGGTGGGGTTGCAGTAGTGTTGTTGCCTCACAGTATGACGTTGTCCTGTTCGATTCTCAGCTAGAGCATCTTCTGTGTGGAGACATGTGTGAATGGACGTACCTTCGTTGAAGGTTGTGCGTCAGAGCAGGCAACTCGGCATGTAAAAATCTACTGCCAATCATTAGCAGACCGGAGTTCCGCTGTGGTGACCCCTAACTGGGAAAAGCCAAAAGACACAACAACAACACTCCACATAAGAGTTTATACACTATGCTTATTTTACTTGCCAAAGAAAAAAATATTGCAGAGTAAACTGTGCTTACTATTTTCTCCCTATGTCTTGAGGTTATTTTATATCTCAGCTCAATAACCTTATAGCACTCAACTGCTTTCCACTATGACGCTGTTAACATTATTAATATTTAATCTCTGAAATTAGAACAAAAAAGTCATTCCAAAACAAATGACTTAAAGGTTCCAAAAGTTCACCAACACCTTTCTGCTACCAATAACTCTTCTTTTACTAACTCTTATTTTTTCCTCTACTACATAACATCTTCAGTTACCTTAGTCCTACTTGCTTCTGCCTTGCCACCATCACCCATCTGTAAACATACTTGTCCTAATCAAATGTCTCTTTCTTCTCAAATATCTTATAGTTCTTAAAAAAAAAGAACTAACACAGTCAGTTTTTTCACATCTGTCTAACATCTCTAAATAATCACTACATAATGTTTCTAGCAACTTGCCTAATACCCCAGCCCATTTGCCACATACATCTGACTACCTAGCTTACAAACATCCCAAAACATCTCCCATCTTGTAAATGAATTAAGTATGATTCCTATCAACAGAAAAATATGTGGGGTTTAACTGCATTGTTAACTTTTTGAGATACAAATACATCAATTTCACATAAATTAATAATTTCAAAATAAAGAGTCAAGTCTATAAATACCTGTTTTGTTTATGAAATGCACCATGCCTTTGACTACAGCACTTGGCTTCACATTTTCATAACATAGCTCTCCAGAAATTAGTTGCCATCACCCCCCCCCCTCCAACACAGTCTTGGAACAATTCATTTAAATATGACTAGAAACAGTGTCATGCATAGTCTAGCCTTACTCCCCATGTATTTGTTTTCTATGTCTTACTTGTATCCAAAATGCAACTAAAGTAATGCTCAGTACATAACAGACAACATCATATGCTAAACATCTGAGTCTGCAGTCAGAAGTGCATGTCATCATCATATGACAGCACCTTCAGTAAGCTTGGATCCAGTATACCACACATCCTTTCAATGTCGATTAAATACACTTGACAGCTATCCTGTGAAAGGCATGCATTAATGGGCTCAAAGACCAACCATGGCACAGACTTCTACCATAAATATAACCTATCTATCTCTTTAATTAGTTATAGCATTTGCCTTCAGTAAACCTTCATAAAATCATAATCCATCATAATTAAACCTTGAATTCATCTCACAAAAGAAAAAAAAATAGCATTGCTCTGATCAGTCAAAAGTAAATACCTCTGATCCTTGCAACTATACCGCATTTGGAACGGTTCATGCATCCCCTAGTGATCACTGTCCTTCATATGCTATGAGATGTATTACTCACCATGTCAAACATCAAGTATCCAAAAATTCACGTAAGGTCACAAAATTTAACCCTGAATCACTGTTAGCCACTCTGAACATTTTTAACTGGGCTACTCTAAAAGCTTTACGGGTCTATATCATATGTTCAAAGTTTTATAACTTCGAATATTAAAGTATCGAATTTAAATGTTAGAAGTTATAAAACTTTGAACATATGTTAAAAAAAAAAAAAAAAAAAAAAAACAAAATTAACGGCAGTAGGCAAGGGAGCAAGCCCCCCTGCACCCCCCCACCCCCCGTTCTTTAAATATACCAACTCCGAGACTGCACTATAGTGCAGTAATCTTCACTGCACTATAGTGCAGTCTCAGAGTTGGTATATTTAAAGAGCGGGGGGTGTGGGGGGTGCAGGGGGGCTTGCCTCCTGCCTACACTAGTCAGGTAAGTTTGTTTTTGTTTTTTTTTTTTTTTTTATTATTATATGTTCGATGTTTGAAATTTCGAACATTTAAATTAGATTATTTAACGTTCAAAGTTTTCAAACTTCAAACATATAATATAGACCCAGCTTTACTACTAGATGAGGTAGTAGAAAGGTTCAATTCAACTTTTTTAAAGATCATGTTGAAAGTGTCAGTGCTATGTAATGGAAAGTCTTACTGATTTTTCCCTAACATCCTTTTGCTTAGAATCACTCAAGTATCATAAAACCTAAATATTTTTCAGTATTTCATGAAAGTCCAACATTTAAAACACCTGCAAATTGTGTAAAATGTCACCAGGCACTCATTAGCACACTCTTTCAATTAGTATGTCTGTCAGAGCTTACTGATGTCATTAAGGATGCATGCCTTAATTGTTTAATTAAACAAAGTGCTCTGCACTTGTAAGCAATTAGTTATTTGTCAAACTGCTAATTTAATTAATAGTTTGCCAGAAAACTAACTGCCTTACAATTGTATAATTAATCAAAATCCCATATTTTCACATGTTAAGGGGGGAAGATGACATTGAGACATCCAACATTGATCAAAAGTTTAGCTGGACCCAAATCACAACATCAAAATGGTCTGAACATCCCAATAAGAAAATGCAACAACAAGCATTCAGTTTTCATTGGGTGTTTATGATGGATTTTTAAAATTCAGTTTTTAGGCGAAATGATGAAAGCCGCCCTTTCGTTTTACCAGAAGTGACTGATCACAAGCAAATAGATGCTATCAGGAAAATAGTAAGCCTTTCTCTATCAATAGCGTCGCCACTCTAAACATGATTTTTAAGTATCCTAAACAGCCACTTTGCCTTTTGGCTTTCTAATCAGAGTAGAAGTCTTATGCAAAATAGAGACAAGACATGGAAAAAGTGGAAGAAATTTAAAGAACCACAGAAGTTACAGCACTTTAAAAAACTTTATAACCTTACCAAAAAGAAAGTCAATCTTGATAAGAAGCAATACCATTCTGATTAACAAAATAACCATAGATCTAACCCCCAAAGTTTCTAATCATCCATTAAACAAATTTTATTCCCAGGAACTAACAATGCTTAATTCTTGTCCCAATAATCCCCCTTAGAACTAGCCACCAAATTTAACTCACACTTCATAGTTAGCATAGCTGACTTTTCCAGGGAATCCTTTCCTGACTCCCATAACTCATGTCTCCCTCCATCCACTAAAACCCTCACAGGAAAACCAGTTGCCACCTCCTCCATAAACTATTACCCAAACTTGAACCCTGCTCACCTTCTGCAGATAACTCCACCGCAGAATAACTGAGAATTACTGCTAACACCATCTCATATCCAGTCTTCATCCTTATAAACAGGTTAATACAGGAATCCAATATCCCTACCATATGGAAAAATAGCATATCATCCCTCTCCACAAAAGAAGCACTTCTAACCAGATATCTAATTTCAGACCCATTGACAACTTACCCCCATAAAAGGGTCTATATTACCTTATCGAAGATGAAAAGAGCGAATGCTCTTTTATCAATCCAAAAAGGTTGAAACCCCTAAAGAGGGAAGACATGGAACAGCAATTTTTTCTGCAAAAAAAAAAGCAAAACAAAAAAAATTGAAACACAAAATGAAGTGGGGGGCTTCTCCCCCACATCCCCTGTGTGGGGGGTTGTGCCTCTCACACACCCCATACTTAATTATACCAACTTCGAGATCACACCATAGTGGAGGAAATGGCAAAGTCCCGAAGACGGCCCACCAATTTTTTTTCCCTGGGAAAAAAATCGATGGTCCGTGTCTTTGCTGTTAAGGGGTTTCAACCTTTTTGGATCAATGGAAGAGTGTTCACTCTTTTCATCATTCGATAAGGTAATATAGACCCCAAAAAATAATATTGGAAAAAAGTGTCTATAAACAACTACTCCAGCATCTCTTAAAGGAACAATTACTAACAGATGCTCAACATGGTGTTAGACCTGCCCATAAGTTGACAACTACCATCCTAAGAGCTACAGATAACATAAATAAAGCCAGGGATAGTTGAAAACTCATATCCTCCTTATACCTAGACTTATCAAAAGCTTTCAACACTGTGTCTGTTAAAAATCTCCTACTGTAACTGTCTATAATGGGTATATCACACTCTATTCTTGTGTGATTTAATAATTACTTGTTAGAATGCTACTAGACAGTCAAATGGAATTCCACCCTTTCCTCTTACCTACACAAGGGTCTATCCCTGGTATTCTTCTGTTTAATATCTTTATAAAAATTCATACTTCTGTACAGCAAGTTTCCTGTGTACAGTATGTAGACGATTCCATCTTCATCTGCCTCTCAGACAATCTAGAAAATTTAGAAAACTTAACTCTGACTCTAATTGACTGAACAACCACCAACTCCTTCTTAATCCAAAGGAAACCAAACACCTTATATTTTTCCCAAATTGCTTAACCATCAGAAAAATAATTAAGATCACATCCCTAAACAATATGCCAATTAAAGTAGTACCCCCTCTACAAAACAGCTGGGGATTACAATAGATGGTAGCCTCAAATATAACCTCCAGATACAGAGCAATATAGAAAAACTCACAAAGTAGTAAAAAATCCTTTCTGCATCCAAAAGAGTCACTCTTGCCACTATATGCCCAAATCTTCCTCTATTATATGGTTGTCCTATCTTGATTAAGCTTTAGGCCTCCCTAAAATCTAAACTAGAACAGTGTTAGGTGGCTAGATTTGCAGCTCATACAAGTCACAGAATACATCACTGTTCTGCACTAGAATTATTCCCAACAACTAAATTATATCCCACTTCTCTTTAACCTACAAAATTATATTTAATCCTGCTTCTTGCCCAACTATAAGTACAATTCTCTAGTACTACCTCCCAAATTGTCATCTCCAATCTTACAAAAATCTACTTGCCATCTATAAGTCTTAGAAAAACTGTGATCAAAGTCTGTTCTTACACTGCGTAGCAAAACTCTGGAATGCAATCCCTGCATCAATAAAGGCAATACATAACATTCATTTATTTATCCTGCAACTAAAAATATTCCTCTCCAACTGCTGGCTTTGCATTTGCTGCTCTCTTGGCTAAAATTTTAGCTCCTTCTCCGCTAGTACCTATATACATCCTAACTCTTTTCCTTGATTTTATTTCTCTTACTCTTAATATTTCTTTTACTCATTATTTCTCCTGACTCCCAAATCTACTCCACGTGTTACCTCTAACAAGTACATTTCTCGCTCTCTCTTCTCTTTTTAGTCTTCTTATCCACTGTTTGAATTTTCAAGTCTAACATTTGCTTTATGAATGAGGAATAAACTCTCACATGTATAACATGTCAACAGATTTCAGTACTACATAATATTGTATTTATTTCAGTTTAATTGTGGCATATGTGCATTATTCTACATGTTATATGTGTATTAATATTTGTATTACTCTATGTGTGCACAGTATATTAAAATATAATGACAATTTTCACCTATGTATATGTATTTTCTGTTCTTTTACTTGTGAAGCATTTCTCCCATGCCTGCAATGAACAATGGATAAAGTTATCCAGTCAGACTTTCCTGGTAAACAAATGTCCATAATTAAATAAATAAATAAATACACATCTTCCTCTCTAACTAGTGTTTTAAAAATGCACAGTGCAAAAAGTGAGTGTTCCCAAAAATTCACATTTCTTCATCACACAAACTGACAGCCATTTCATACAACACTATTTTCTACTGGGCAACACAGCAGTGCAGCAGTTTGTGTTGTTGCCTCACAGCAAGAGGTACGATTCTTGGCTGGAGTGCCTTCTGTTCTGAGTTTACATGTTCGCCCTGCATTCGCATGGGTTTCTTCTGGGTTATTTGGTCTCCTCTCACATTCCAAAGTAATGCGTCTGGATCATTTCCCCTGGGCCTTGCTGAAAATGGGCTCTGTCCCAGTTGGACTTTCCCGGCAAGAAAATGTTAAATAAATAAATAAATAAATAAATACTATCTTGCTTGTCCCTTTATCTGGTTGCCTCTCAAATTTGCACTCCCAGACCTACCTTGGCCTTGAAAGACCTGTTAGTATTGTTTCTAGTCACAATGCAGTATAGTACCATAAACAAGTACTACTGAAAAGAACAACAGTTGGAATATCTGGAGATAGTTATAATTAGTAAACACAACTTCAACAACATAGTAACCTCACTGATAAAAGCATATTTCCCAGTCTGAGAACTTAAATTGTCTCCAATGGGATTTTCTTGGTCCATAAACTATTAGTTCTGGATGGTCTAATGAACAGATATTTAAAAAGCTGGAAAGTGCTTATAAATGAGTATATATACTTTGCTCTCATTTATCTGCCTACTTGAACTATTTTGCTGTAAAAATAAATCTAAGTTAGGTGGATATGAAATAACAGATCTTTAACCAGAAATTAATTGTAGTCAAGCTCAATTCTATAAAAAAATTATGTATCCCATTTGCTACTATGCCATACTCTTGAATGATACCAGATGTCTACCCTACTTTAACTTTTACAAACCAATAAAAAGGTCACAAAATGTAAAGCTTATCTCACCACAGGAATGATTACTCTGCATATACAAAGTAATTCATCTGTCAGACTACTTCAAAGCAATTTGTTAAACAGTAATATTTATGCCAAAACTAATGTCAGAACTATTTGGATTCTTGTCTTTTGTATTCTTTTCCTGACATTTTATCATTGTACACGATTAGCCAAATAAATGAATAGACCAATTGTTTGGATGGCTTGAATAAACATACTAGATACAGCCCAACTTTCTTTACAAAATAATTATTATTTATTTTTTTTTGTAACATCTCTTTATTGGATTTATACATTTTACATAACATACACTCATTCTCAAAAAGAATACATAACTAAAATTTACTACATGCTATAGAACTATATAACTATATACATATCTCATTTTTACCCTAATAAAATTATCCTATCTACATCATATGCAACATTACAGTAAAATATGGTCAAATAATAATTTCCAGAAATCCTTAAGTTCAGGCTGTTGATTCGTTGAATATAAAAAATATTTGTGTGCATATAATTGCTTTCTGGCTAACTGTTTATACCCTTCCCAGGATAAAGCCATCCTATTTTTCCAATTCAGTGTGATATAGTACTTCATTAACATAAAAAGAGTTACAAGAATATGGATTTGACCCTTATTCATCCCTGGTGGGGGGATGTGTAGGCGAATACATTTCCATGATAAAGTTGTTTTCTCGTATCCCATTTTTTCTAGCTGGACCCTTAAAGCACACCAAAGCTTGTACGAGCATTTGCAGCTCCAAAATATATGTATAAGGTCCGCTACCTGTGTAGGGCAGTATTCACAATTTGCTGGTGTGTTATGGTACATTTTGTTTAAGATTGAGGGTGTAAGATAGGCATTATGTAATAGCATACATTGTGTATATTTTAGGTTTTTGAGGGGGATATATTTGGAATATTTTCGTACAGCTTGGGCTATTATATTGGTTGTGATCAATGGGTCTTGTTTTGTCCAGTAGTTAGAATGTATACATTCTTTGTTGTATTTCATAGTTATAATAAGCTTATAGATGCTTGAAATCTTTTTTTTTTTACGGCGAAACAAGTCCTAGAGGGATTTACAGGTGGAAATATCTGTAGAGGAAAGAGTATGGTCATGCAAGAACTTATAACAGAGTTCTTTTATTTGTCTTAATATGGTTGTGGATTTTGTCTGGAGATTTAGTTTGTTTCTCATGGCAATTGCTGAGTCTTGTTTGTATGGGAGAAAGTCCGCAATAGATTTATCCCTCAACAGAGGATACTGGTCCAGGTTATTCATATTATTATTATTCAACCTAAGGTTAGGGTTAAGATGTATAGGTTGCAGGGTCATGAAGGCAGAAACTAAATTCAATGATTCAAATAGATTTTATATGATTATAATTTTTTCTTTTAGGTCCTTATGTATCTTGTATTTCTTCCTATTATCTTTAGTCAGGAAGGGAAGAGCTTTCAGTTTAAAATGTAGTTGTGATATAATTTCACCCATGTCGGGTACCACTTTGAGGAATCTTTGGAGTATACTGCAGTATTAATTATCCTGCCACAATTAATTATTTCATAGTATAATTTCAGATCGGGTAGGCCCAGTCCTCCTTTCTAGTTTGGGTATGCTAATTTTTGGTAACCAATTCTTGCAGATTTGGGGTTCCACAAGAATTTAGAATGTTCTTTTTGTATATTTTTAAAGAATTTGTTCTGTATCAGAATGTTGGTTGCATTAAATACATATAACAATCTAGGGAGTACATTCATTTTTATAATGGCTATTCTGGCTAGGAATGGGAGTAATTATTTATTTCATTGCCTCAGTTTTCATAACTGCAAACCTAACAATTATTTCACTTTAGCCTTCAGACAATGACAGTTGGTTTGTTTTTGGATCACAGGAAGTATAACGTAACTAAGTGCAGATTAGTATCAGTTCCTTGCTAATGCCCTCTGTTTTGCCATACCTCTGTGTCTAGAAGTTTCTGTATGTGCACCATCAGTGATTCCTAGTGTGAGCAGCATTCTCTTCTTTCTGTGGTGGCGCAACTTCACAGTTAGGATATTTATGTTATGGGGTTGCAGGAGGCTGGTTTCCCTGTAAAAAAAGCTTTTGGAGATATATTTCACTTATGTGACATTTTCAGTGAAATCAGTTTCAATGTTTTGTGATTTTCCTGAAATGGGGTTTCGATCAAATGTGCCACTGCTTTTTCTTAAACAAAATGTGTTTCATATCTAATGCATCATAATTATATATATTTGGATCTACTTTAAAAGGTTGAAGTTTCAAAACTTTAAGCTCCAAATGTCTGAGACTATAAGACTGAAGATTTGAAACTTTGAGAACATAATAAAAAAAATTAAAACAAAATAAATTATTTTTTAATTTATTGCACTTCTGCACCCCCCACACCACCTGCTAAATGATTACACCAACTCTGAGATTGCACTACAGTGAGGAAAATTAAAAATATCCCACTCCACTCCATATGTCGGACTCCATTCAAAACGTTCAAAGTTTCAAAACTTCGATCTTATGGTCTCGGCCATTTGAAGATCAAAGTTTGGAAACTTTGAGCGCCTGAAGGGGATCCATATATTTATATTTATATTGATATTTATATGTATA
Source organism: Protopterus annectens (assembly GCF_019279795.1). Lineage (NCBI taxonomy): Eukaryota > Metazoa > Chordata > Ceratodontiformes > Protopteridae > Protopterus > Protopterus annectens. Next base: position 1,290,895,771 of record NC_056745.1, read on the forward strand.
TATTTATATTTATATACATATGATATATATGACCATTGCAAGTCAACTTATGCAATAATCAACGCTCATATAGTAGTTATCATTTTATTACTGCTGTCCTACATCAGCATCCAATTGCTGACCAAAGGCAAATATGTATGCTCTTATGACTGGTACAGAACAAATAAGTCTTACTAATTCACTTCAAATAAACCAACACTGCTTTCACTAGAACACTTGTAAAATTCGAAGCACACAACCACAGAACACAAATCACTGAAATATACAGTTACAGGGCCATCTCCACCATTCACAGCTCTCTCATGATGACTTCCCTCCACCATCTTAATTATAAGTTCTATATCAGTGTTGCACAAATGTGGCTACAATGTGAAAGCCTTCAGGAAAGATATAATAATAATCCTCAGCATGTCATAGAATTACAAGGACAGCTATACTAATGTTTGGCTAACTGTGACTGACAGCATTAGGGCTGAGTAAGTGAATAGTCTACACACTGTACTGCCCCCCACCCCCCCCACCCACACACACACACACACACACACACACACACACACACACACACACACACATACACACAGACACACACAAATGCAAAACTGTCCTCTGAGTTTAGATTTCTTGAGGAAGCAGTACATTTAACCGTGAGATTATTTTTGGAATTTAAGTCAACTGACATCCAAAATAAAACCTGCTGTAACCAAAGCAGTTTTATGTAGGTTACTCAGGTTAATGGGCTGTTCAACAATAAGAAGTCAATTTCTACATTAATGTTCTTCTGCTAAATATTCAGACAGTATGCAGATGTGGTAAATCTGTGAAAACATTTGATATACTGCAAATAATGGTAAATACATATTATTTGAATTCTAATTGGTGGAAGATTTTAACAAATGTGCAACAGATGATTTCCTGATAAAACCCATAAAAATCAAATTTTTATGCTTTTGCAGAGGAGCAAGCCTGCCTGCAGCACCACATCCCCTGCAAATTATATATACCAAATCTGAGATCTCACTACAGTGGGGTAAAGGGTAAATTTCCCAATCCTCACTGTACCATGATTTTTCTTCAAAAGCTTTGGGTTTTCAAATACTCTTGACTATGTGAATTTTGAGTTTGTGAAAACTTGATCATCTGATAGGGACAGGTATATATATATATATATATATATATATGTATATATATATATGTATAAATGTTGGACAGAATAGATAAACCTATTCTATGTACCTTAGTCCTCAGTGTATGGTATCATGTAAGTCACCATATTAATGACGTTTACCATATCCCGCAGTACTACAGATTGTACAGCACACCTCTTTCATTTCGTTCAAAACTGTGTTATAATAGAATATCAGACTCTAACATCTTTCTGTTTTTCACAACACAGAACAGTAAACTGTACACATTTTCCAGATAAAGTAGCTATTTTAATTTTAGCAATTTTCATAATTTGCAAAAAAAGAAAGAAAGAAATCAGAAATTGGCTTAAAATTTTGAGTCAATAATTCTCTTCTTTTTCTCAAAGAAAAAAATGCAAATATTAAACCCCAGGATTTAATAAATTCCATGTAGGCACCATGTAGAGCCATGGTTCCTCCGTGGCAGCGAGCCATGCATATTAATGATGGTGTGCTGCCGGGGAACAGCATGAGAACATGGATGTTGAATCTGTGTAAGGAGGTGTGTAGAAGCTACCTATGGTTGTGGATGCCCATAAGAACATGGATGTTGAATCTGTGTAGGGAGGTGTGTAGAAGCTACCTATGGTTGTGGATGCCTGGTCAGATGTTATGTACAGGGTGTGGCTCCATGTAATGCACCCCGCCACTGTTAAAATTCTGTGAATTGTGTTAAATGTGTAATATTTAAGTTATTTTTTTTTTATTATTTTTCTGCATGTTTGCATGGTGTAACATGGAGCACAGCAATGTCAAGACACACTTACATATAGACAGCTGACACCTGATACACATGTAAAAATAGAAACTGGATGTAATCAGTTATCATAGTTAATTATTTTATTTTTCTGTTGCAATTTGTTTTTTATATAATTGTCATTTGGGCAGCGGAGCAGATCATCAAAGAGCTGAGCACTTCTTATTCATACATAGCAAACACCTGCCAGACATCTAAAAATAGAAACCGGATATAATTAATTATTTATTTATAGGTTTGTTTACATGTGTTTGCTCGATGTTCAGTGGTGCTCAGCAATGCTAACAAGTAGTTTAGTAGTATATGTGAAGGTATACTAATTTTCATATTATCCAAGTAGCTAAATAGGTAGAGTTATGGCCTTATGTGTAGTAGATCCTAGGTTCAAATCCACAGTAGACGGATAATGTTTGTAATTTAATGTACAATTTTTGTTTAAATTAATAACAAAATTGTGAAATATGGTACTGCTGCACTCTGTTAAGCTTTGGTCAACCATTCTAAACACTGCATAAACATGCTAATGGCTACCATTGTTTGTGCAGTGCTAAGCTGTGCTAAAACACAGTTGTGCAAGTTTTTGCATGATGCAGCACTTTTTTGAATGTTGCTCAATGACATGTAAGGGTGGGAAAACAGCCTATATTAAGTGCAATAGGCAGGAATCCTACACCATTAATTTCCGTTCCATTGACTGTTGATATGGTAGGTGGTGCTGGTGAAGGTGCATGCTTTTCGGTGCAGAAGTGGGGTATTCAGGGGTCCAGGGTCATGGTTGGGCTTCTGGTAAAAATACATGAATGTAGGCTGCTGTAGGGTTGTTTCTAGGCTCAGAGTATAAGGCGGAGGCCTGGGACCAGTTGGCCAGATAACTCACCAGTGTTACTGGTATCCCCCATACAGGTGAGCATTGTTGTCACCATTATGATGACCTGAAGAGGAAAAGAGGGGAACCTTGGACACCTGGGTCCAAGAAGCTAGTGCAGGGAATGCTCCACATATATGTAAGTAATTTTTTCTCTGTTTTGCCAATATGCAAACTGAATGCCTGCAAAACTAGTATGCATAATGGTGAGCTTTTCTCCCAACAGCTGCAGCTGAGAGGACTCACAATGTTGAGTCCCATGCTGGGCACCTGGCCAGGGTGCTCTATGAATGTAGTAAGTATGGATGTATTATGCTAACTGCAGTGCAATAAGCAAGAAAGAGTAAAGCGTTGACTTCAATAAAGTATACACAAGAAAAACTGTTGTGCAATAAATGGGCAATAACAACTGTAGTGCAATAAACAATACCAATAACAGTAAGCAAAATGATGTACAGCAGGATTGTGTTGTCATAACCATTGCAGTAGAGCTGTATGCATTGATTGTATATGGTAAGGTTGCGGCAGTCAAGTGTAATACTGCAATAGCTGTAGAATGCAAAACTAATGGCCTGCAAACTATATTGCTTAACTCATAGTACTGTCCAAGGCTGTCTCCAGGCCAATATCAGTCACATAATGCTCTCTGTTCTCCTACTTCAGGTAATAGAGGTATATGGTTAGAATTGCTGGAGCCATCTCAGACTCCAAACCAGTTACAAGTGGTGTCCCACAAGGCTCAGTCCTGGGACCTCTCTTGTTCGGTATATATTTCTTGGAGGTACAGGCCAACACGGAAGGACTGTGGCTGACCAAGTTCGCAGATGCCTGCAAACTGGGCGCCATAATCGAATCTCCAGCCGACACAAGCATCCTCCAAAAGGGCCTCATAGAAACAGACAACTGGTGCCAGAGCCATGGCCTCAAGCTAAATGCCAAAAAGTGTATAGTCATCCCCTTTAGCAAAAACAAAGTGCCCACAAATTACCACATAGGTGGTAATCCATTAAGTACAGAAGAAGTAATTAGGGACCTGGGGACCCAAGTTGATAGCAATCTCTCATTTGACAACCACGTGGCCAAAGTGGTTAGAAAAACATTTTATATAGCCCACCTAATCATGAAGGGATTCACATCTAGATCAGGGGAGGTCATCGTGCCTCTTTACTCATCCCTCATCAGGCCCATAATTGAGTACAATGCCCCTTTTGGGATGTACCTTACCAGACACCTGCAGCAACTGGAAAGACCCCAAAAGTACCTCACCAAGAGGATCAAAGGGCTCAAACAGATGCCATATGCTGCCCGGTTAAAGAAACTCCAGCTCTACTCAGTGGCATACTGAGAGGCGATCTGTGCCTGACGTATAAAGCCATGTCCAACCTGGAATTAATGGACATGCTGCACCTCAGAAAATCCAAATCCCATTGAGCTATGCGCTCAAGAGACTTGAACCTCAGCACTGAAATAAATAGGACATGCTGGAGGGACAGATTCATAACCCAGAGGCTCCCTTCCCTCTGGAATAAAATCCCAGTCCAGGTTAGGCAGAGTCTCTCATTGACTCTCTTCAAGAGGAATCTTGATGAGTGGATGGGAGATCGTAGGTTTACATCGGGTATCACTTCTGTATCACTGTTAGACAGAGGCACAGTATACTAACCTCGAAAAAGGGCATAGCAAAATAAAATTAAAATGGGTGGCGAAAGCCAAACACATTCTGGCTAGGCTTATAAATGCCCTCGGGCAGATAGCCTAGTATGAACCTATGAACCTATGGGTGGGGTAGCCCACTCCATGGGCAGATATTGTGCGTGGACTTCTGCATTCGCTGTTTTGGGTTCGATATTAGAACATTCGATGTTTTCAAACTTCGATGTTCTAATATAGACCCAATTTCTCGTAATGTAATTAAAACTGCTTAATCCGTCTGTCACATGATTACCAGAGAAAGACTTCCTGGAATGCAATGTATTACCAAATCTGCTTACAGAACATCTTCGTAGTTATATAAGTCCACATTATGTGAAACTGTTCTCTGTAGTTGTGTGCCTTCATTTGTCATTGCTTGGCCCATACTGACCCATATGCTAACAGCTTGAGAGGTATGTAATGTGCTACATGCTATAGGAGAATTGTAGTCACTGTACCAAAACTGACATGACACACCTGGAGATTATTTATTATCAGCGTTTTCAGGGACATAATCTGCAATGCCACTAATGGAAAGTTTTTCTCTCTCTCCCCACCCATTTTTTAATTTATTTATTATTGTTATTTATTGTTATGATTTAATATTAACATATGTTGTTAAACTAACTATATTTTTATAAAATGTGATGTAATACTCTTATGTGTTATTATGATTCACGATTAACATACTTTGTTAAACTATTTTGTTGCCTGTATGGCTTACTTCTTACTTGCATGCTGTTATCATACTAACTGTTATGTTAGTTACTGTTGTGCAATGTATACGATACAGTAGTATGTATTTTTATCAATTAAAATGATATTCCATTCTGTCAATATTAACAATGGTTTGGTTATTACTAACCTTAACCCATTGCTACACTTCTATAACCACAGCACGTCAAGGTAGCCCAGCTCCAGCTGATCCCTCTACCTTGCCTCAACTCCATGGCACCAGGTCCCAGCATGTCTAGGATCCAGACTGGTGGTGCTCCCTCTGCTGCCCCTGCACTGCCAGCAGTGTTGGGTAGTACTGCCCCGTGGGACAGGGACAGGCCCCACTCTGGGAGCAGTGGTGAAGGGAGTGTCACCCAGGATGAGCTGCTGATCTCGGCAAGCAGGATAGTCTACCATGGGTTTGACCACCGCCTGCACTGGACTGAGGGCATGCTGGACAACCTGGTGGGGCAGCCTTACCCCTGTACTTAGCCTCCAGCACTGCCACCATTGGGACAGTGAAGGAGCAGTGCTGACAGTCCCATGGGTGGGGATATGAGTCATGCTACTGATGCCTGGAGGCACATGGGACTTGGATTCCACAACACCCTCCCTCTCCAAGATGTTCACCCCACCAATGTGTCAAACACAACCCCTATCTGCTTTCTTCTCTGTCTTGTCTGTCTGCAATTGCATCATCACCTACCCAACTTACCTCATCCACATGTACCAATCTCCATTCCCCAACATACCAATCACACCTTAAAAAAATGGGCAACTGATATCGCCCCATACATAGTTCTCCATGTCATCCACATGTCCACTGGACACAAGTAATTTAGTCCAACTGGCATGACAATGCAGTTATGTTGTCCTCACCCCTCTCTTTGTGGGTGAGAATTCAAATCCATGTACATATTCTGTCAAAGTGCACAGTCATTGCTGTACAAGAAATGCATAGCTATTGTTCTTTCCTATATCCTTCCTGCACATCCCTATATGCCTTCTGTGATGCCTGTGCCCTGGACCAGAAATCAAGGAGCCTTACCACTAAAACCAGAGAGGGCATCTCATATATGAAGAAAGGATAACAAATAAATACAGTAAAGTGCAATTTCCCTTAAGAGCACACAGAGATCACAGTCAGTCTGGGGCTGGTCACTCCCTTGCTGTCCAGGTCCCCAATAAGACTCGCCACTGGCAAAACTATAGGGTAAAGATCTCAGCCTAGCTGGGCAAGCTAAAACCTCCAGCACCCTCTCTGTCCAACCAATGCTTCATGTCCCTGCCCAAGTAGATGACACACACACACACACGCACACACACACACACACACACACACACACACACACACACACACACACACACACACACACTTTGAGATAAGAGTTTATATAACCACACAGACCCTCCTGGGAAAGGCTGGCACAGGTTCTCCAGCTGTGCCCCTATCATCCAGACTATACGGTAGTACCACCTGCCACGATCCAGCTAATACTTATCAGCTACTGAAAGGCCCTTAAAAGGGTGTCCAATTATTACTGTGCAATATTATTATCCAATTGGTAGTATAACTAAACAGTCAAGGCTTATTAGAGTGACTTGGTACAGTAATCACTATAAATATGCAATGTACTCTAGAGCTTAAATTATCTCTACACAAAACAGCCACAGTTGAAAGGTTTTAAAATATGTAATAATAAATAATAAAAACACAAGACAATACTTCTTACTACACAGTGCTAGTCAAGAGTTCAGAGATTACAGAGAAATACTTAAAATAATTCAGTAGTACAGTTCTGACATCACAGCAAACAGTCTAATCTTTCTAGTTTCTAACTATTTCTAAAAGAAAACACAAGCTTGAGATAACTTACATATGAGCAAGACAGTGCTGCGAGTTGGATGGTCAAGACAAAAATGCTTAATAATCTCTGGTTCTCTCTGTATAAACAGAAATTGCAGTTCTGATTCACATTACATCATTCTTCACACTTTCCTGGGGTTCCCAGGTTACACATTACATCATTCTTCACACTTCCTAGGTTCCTAGGCTAACAGAAACTGCATTTTCATTCTTATCATCTCCTTTTGTTATCTTGCAGCTGGTCAGGAAGCAGAGCAATAAAAATGCATTTGCATGTTTAAATCTAGCAAGTTAACTCTTGGTTAAAACAATAGAAAGCATTTCTTCATCTAGACCCTTCGGCACCACTGACTACATCAAAGGGTCACCGCATGCTTTACTTTGATCAGTAGAGTGCACTGTTGTCACATTTTTTCCCCTGTTCCACATGTAACACTATTCCTTTATATTTAAGACAACAAGCCTGTAGTTTACATTCATATTTACAAATGACAGAATTATCTGCAAAATTCTATCTAGCTAGGCTGGCAGCCTTCATCTATCTTTACCCACTCTTCGCATATCTCTCCCATGGAGAACTTAAGCTAGTTTTTCAAGTGCCCCTTGAGAAACACTGCTTGAGAGGGTCAGGTCTATCTGAGTATACCGTCCCCATTCCCTGTCCTGAGAGCCCATCTGGATTGGCATTGCTAATCCCAATGTGGTACTGCACTGACATATCATAAGCTTGCAACCCTAGGCTCCATCTTAGCAACTTGGCATTTTGCTGGCTGGCTCTGTTTAACCATGTTAGGAGGTTGTGATTTGTCATAACAGTGAATTTCCATCCATACAGATAAGGCTGAAGTTTCTGCAGTGCCCACACTATGGCTAGAAATTCCTTTTCTACAGCTGCATAGCATTCCTCCCTGGGTTGGAGCCTATGACTGAGATGAACCACTGGGTGCTCTTTCCTCTCTGAAGAAATCTGGCTATGTACAGCCCCCACCGCATGGTTCAAAGCATCCACCTGCACAACAAATTCTTTGCTGTAATCTGCACTGGTTAACACAGGGGTCCTCCCAAAGCTTCTTTAAGCTTCTGGTATGACTGCTCACATGCTGGGGTCCACACTGCCTTATCTGGCCTGTTCTTCGTTGTCATGTCTATGAGGAGAGCAGCTATAATATTATAACTGGGGACGAATTTCCTGTAGTAACCTGCTGTCCCTAAAATTACCCTCACCTGCTTTTTAGTAACAGGTGCAGGCCATGCCTGAATGGCTTCCACTTTGGTAGGTTCTGGCCTTATCTTACCACTCCCCACTCTATATCCTAGGTAGGAGACCTCTGCCATAACCACCTGACATTTGCTAGGCTTAATGGTCAACCCTGCCCTCTGTAGTCTGCCCAGCACCTCCTTCAGCATGAAGGTGCTCTGGCCAGGAATGGTTATGAATGGCAATATCATCTAGGTAAGCAATGGAAAACCCTCCTGCTCCTGTTAGGATATGACCTACCAGCTTCTGTAAAGTCACTGGGGCATTCTTCATCCCAAAGTACATCTTTGTGAACTCATACAAGTCAAAAGGAGTCACAAAGGCTGACTTCTCTCTAGCACTGGGAGCCAAGGGCACCTGCCAGTAACCCTTGGTAAGATCAATAGTTGTAAGATACTTATCCCCACCCAGTTGCTCTAGGGCATCATCTGTCCTAGACATGGGGTAAACATCCAACTCTGTGTGACTATTTAATTTCCTGTAGTCCACACAGAACCTGGTGCTGCCATCCTTCTTTGGCACCAGCACCCCTGGGGAGGCCCAGGGACTGTTGGACTCTTGAATCACCCCTAGTTCCAACATCTCCTGTACCTCCTCCCTCAGAGTCTGTTTGACTCTCTCAGGCACTTTATAAGGGGCCTGCCTAATAGGTCTTTGGGGTCCTGTATCCACCTGGTGCTGCCCCAGGTGGATGCACCCTGGTTTCCCAGTGAACATGTCCCTGAATTCCTGCAACACCACTTGGATTTCTCAAACCTGGGTAGGAGACAGCTGCTGGGACATTGCTACCCCTTCCACTGAGGTGTCAGCCCGAGCCTCACTGAGGAGATCAGTCCCCAGATCTCCCTCAGACTCCTCCTGCAATCCACTGAAAATGGTCAGCACAAGGGCCTCCCTATCATGGTAAAGTTTCATCATGTTAACATGGTACAATTTGTGCCCCTGCCTTCTGCCTAGCAATTCCACCATGTAATTAACATCACTTACCTTTCTTATCACCTTGTAGGGTCCCTCCCAAGCTGCTTGCAGCTTGTTGTGTCTGACAGGAATGAGAACCATTACCTGCTGCCCCACAGCATACTCTCTAGCTCGAGCATTCCTGTCATACCACACCTTTTTCCATTGTTGGGCTTCTGCCATGTTCTCCTGGGACAAGCCCATGAATTCCCTGAGCCTTGTCCTGAGGTTTAGGACATATGCCACAACAGACACCTTGTGAGACTTGCACTCACCTTCCTACTCACCTCGAATTAAATCTAGAGGTCTCGTCATCCTATGCCCATACAGCAATTCAAAGGGTGAAAAACCTGTGGATTCTTGGGGAACCTCTCTGTAAGCAAACAACAGATGGGGCAAATATTTGTCCCACTCCCTCTTAAACTGATCTGAAAATGCCTGTAGCATGGACTTGATTGTAGAGTTTAACCACTCAACAAGACCATTAGTCTGGGGATGGTAGGGGGTGGTCTTCATTTACTTCACCCCACAGGACTTCCACAGACAAGCCAGCAGGTCTGACATGAAACTAGCACCTCTGTCAGTCAGTATTTATTTTGGGAAACCTACCCTGCTGAAAATCTCTAACAAAACATTTGCCACCTTCTCTGCCTCATTGGAGGACAAAGCCACTGCCTCAAGGTATCATGTAGCATAATCCACTACCACTAGGATATATTTTTTCCCCTGTGGAACTTGGGGTACTCAGAGAATCCACAATATCCATAGCTACCCTCTGAAATGGCTCCTCAATCACAGGCAAAGGCATCAAAGGAGCTCTCACCTTGTCTCCTGCCTTGCCTACCTTTGGCACTGCTCACAGGTCCTGCAGTACCCTGTTGCATCTCTGGAAATTCCAGGCCAGAAGAAGTTCTGCATAATGCACCTCTTTGTACGTTTTATGCCCATATGACCTGTAAAAGGGAATATCATGGGCTATGGCTAGAAGTGCCAGATAGTAGGCTCTAGGCACTACCAACTGCTGTACTCTCTCACCTTCTAGCCCTCCCTCAGGGGTCCACTCTCTGTATAGTAACCCTTTGTCACAGTATACAGATTCCCCCTTTTCTTGAGAATCAGGTGCCTCCCTAGCTACCTGCCTCAGGCCTTGCAATGCAGGGTCTGAGAGTTGAGCCTGTCTCAACTTTCTCCTTGTAACCCTTCCCAGCTCCCCTTCCACAGGAAGTCTGGCATCCTCTGACAGTGGTGCCTCACTGTCAACCTGGGTACTACTACTCACCTCAACATTTGCAGTCACTCTGTCTAAGAGAACATCAGTACCCACAAGCAGCTGTGGCTCACCTTCAGTCTCACTGCTACAGAGTAGCTCCCTTCCTGAAGTAACCACCTCACCAAGCCTGGCTGCAAGTATGCAGTCTTTCTGGGTCTCCCCCAGGCTACCAGACCCACATGCTTGTCTCCTAGCCTGACCACGTGTAACTGCATAAGCACATGGTACTGCCTTATCCAAATCCTTCCCTATCAGGATATCTACAGGATGGTAGTTCACTACCCCTGTTGTCTCAAGACAACCTACTATTGGCATTTTGTCTTTCCCACTTACTGGCTCCCTCACCTTTTGTTCCCCACTTTGCCTCTGTGGACACCTGTATGCCACATGGCCCCACTGGTTGCATTCAGAACATTTAACCCTAGCTTCTGGATGTGTACCTGGACTAGTGGCTTCCCCTGCTACTGGCAGATTCTTTTGGGCCAGTCTATGCTGCCCACCATGAGTTCCTTTAGACCCACGAGCAGTACTGGGGGTCCTCTTCCTGTGCAGGGCTGCCCTGCTTGCCAGGTATAGGTCTTCCTTCTTCCCCAACATATCTGAAATAGCACATTGTCTATCAGCTAACCAGATCCTCATGTCCTCAGACAAAGTGCTAAGGGCTTGTTCCCTCACCAAAAGGTCTGCCAGCTCTTCAAAAGTGGTGACCTGACATCCACTCACATGGAAATAAGTGCTTAGTTCAGCAACATATTCGCACACACTTTCTTCTGCCTTGTGTCTATGCTCATGAAACTTTTCCCTAAATGTTTCAGATGTTAGCTTAAAAAACTCTAATAGACAATTTTTTTACAGCCGTATAATCAAAACATGCAACATCAGACATTTTAGACAATACAATTACAGCTTTACCATGGAGTAAGGGGGTCAGGAACTGTACCCAGACCCTTTGGTCAACACTATACTGTTTGCATACCCTTTCAAACATATGAATGAAACTATCAAAATGATCCCCCTCATTAAACTGCAGAAGAAATGTATTCACCTTTTGTGCTTCTGGGGTCCAGTTACTCACTTCCCCATTACCTCCATGACTCTGGTGAAGAGTCAGCATTTCTCTCTCATGCTTTCTCTGCCTCTCCTTTTCCTTGGCTTCTATCTCCAAATGCCTGGCCTCCAACTCAGGTCTCTTTAGCTCCAAATGGAGTTTAAGTCCTGTGCAGAAAGGTTGAGCTGTCCATTCTCCGAGGGTATTATATGTCCACTGACAGTCTGATTGTCCTCCTGGTTGCTGTTTTCTGATGCAGCTGAAACCAAGGTTGCACTCAGGTCTGCCTTAGTCAGGTTTCCATGCACCAGTCCCCTAGCCTGGCACATCTTCACCAGCTGGCTCCTTGTCATCTTTCCATACTCCTCAGCTGACATGCTGCTGGCTCACCCTGACTAACTAAGCTAACAAAAGAAATAAAACAATTGTGATATGAACTCTGAGTATTCACTGCATGCCTGATTTAGAGAACAAAACACGTTCAAAGCTCACTGTACCCAAGCTACAGGAATTCACTCTACCCACACCACTACAACCCAATTAGTATTTGCCAACCAATTAATATGTGGTGTGGATATCCCACCACTGCCAAATAATTAATATTTGATTCCTGAGCCCTGGCCCAGCAATCAAGAAGCCTCAGTCCTCACCACTAACACCAGAGAGGGCATCACATATATGAAGAAAGGATAACAAATACACACAGTAAAGAGCAATTTCCCTTAAGAGCACACAGAGATCACAGTTAGTCCAGGGCTGGTCGCTCCCTTGCTCTCCAGGTCCCCAATAAGACTCCCCACTGGCACAACTATAGGGTCCAGATCTCAGTCTAGTTGGGCAAAGTAAAACCTCCAGCACCCTCTCTGTCCAACCAGTGCTTCGTGTCCCTGCCCAAGTAGCTGACATACACACATGCACACACAAACACACATACACACACACACACACACACACACACACACACACACACACACACACACACACACACACACACACACACACTTTGAGATAAGAGTTTATACAACCACACAGACACTCCTGGAAAAGGCTGGCACAGGTTCTCCAGCTGTGCCCCTATCACCCAGACTATATGGTAGTACCGCCTGCCACCACCCAGCTAATACTTATCAACTACTCAAAGACCCATAAAAGGGTGTCCAATTATTACTGTGCAATATTATTACTCAATTGGTAGTATAACTAAACAGTCAAAGCTTATTGGAGTGACTTGGTACACTAATCGCTATAAATATGCAATGTACTCTAGAGCTTAAATTTTCTCTACACAAAACAGCCACAGTTGAAAGGTTTTAAAATATTTAATAATAAATAATAAAAACACAAGACAATACTTCTTACTATACAGTGCTAGTCAAGAGTTCAGAGATCACATAGAAATACTTAAAATAATTCAGTAGTACAGTTCTGAGATCACAGAAAAACACTTAGTCTAATCTTTTTAGTTTCTAGCTATTTCTAAAAGAAAACACAAGTCTAAGATAACTTACATATGAGCAAGACAGTGCTGTGAGTTGGATGGTCAAGACAAAAATGCTTAATAATCTCTGGTTCTCTCTGTTTAAATTGAAATTGTAGTTCTGATTCACATTACATCATTCGTACACTTTCCTGGGGTTCAAAGGCTACACATTACATCATTCATCAAACTTCTCTGGGTTCCCAGACTGACAGAAACTACATTTACATTCTTAACATCTCCTTTTGTTATCTTCCAGCTGGTCAGGAAGCAGAGCAATAAAAATACATTTGCTTGTTTAAATCTGGCAATTTAACTCTTTGTTAAAACAATATAATTTCTTCATCTAGACCCTTTGGCACCACTGTCTGCATTAAAGAGTCACCACATGCTTTACTTTGGTCAGTAGAGTGCACTGTTGTCACATTTTTTTCCCAGTTCCACATGTAACACTGTTTCTTTACATTTAAGACAACAAGCCTGTAGTCTACATTCATATTTACAAATGACAGAATTATCTGCAAAATTCTATCTGGCTAGGCTGGCAGCCTTCATCTATCTTTACCCACTTTACACACCTTCCACTATGTTTTCTTCCTGCTTGCACCCAAGTTCACCTCTTTCCTATGCTCCCATTTTTCTTTTCTTTATATTTTTTAGTGTGATGCTGCACAGTGTGCTGCATAGCACAGATTTGCTAAGCTCAGCTAAATAGAGGTATATTGATTATATGTGTCCTTAAAATTCTATTACACATTTTCAAAATACCATGTTTCGAACCTGAGACTATCATACCTCAGACCAGTGCATTAACCTGCCATGTCTCACAACTCTTACTTAAAATAGGTGCTTAAAAAAATAGTAATTTCCAGTAACATTCATTAAGCACATTTTAAGCGTAGCTGTGTGCTGCACAAACATGTATAAAACTTAATGGAAAACATGGTTCCTGGGACTCTGATGCAAGAGTATACCACTACAAAGCCAAAGAGATAATAGTGGATGTAAGTGAGGCCTCTGATAGCAGGTACATGTGCCCTTTTATCAGCAACATGTAGAAAGACACCTGCTAAGGCATTAATGTCAAATTATATGTTCAACTGGGACCCAGGTGCAGAAATACATACATATAAAGCCTTGCATATACTAATGGATGTAGAACATGATTGTTACAGCCTGTAGGTGTGCACATATGTATTGCCAATACACCTGCTGTAGTAGTGACTCAGTAGCTAAGTCTGTTAAATGCCTCATAAACAGTACATTTTTGCCCCATACTGTCCTGGGTTCAAATCCAGTGGTGTATAGCACTGAATTTTCAGTATTGTGAAGCCAGCAATTAATGACAAGAGCCATACACTATTTATCCACACAATGCATGTCAAATGAATTGACTGCTTTTAACTGATGGAAGTCACAGGCCTTCAGGTAGGATCACACTTCACATATCCCTATAGCAAATGTATATGTGCATAAATTGCCACGTCATGCAGTAATAAGCATTCACAGAGAATGTCAACTCAGGTACTGCAAATGAGGGCCACTAATATCAGAGTGCACCACATAATCCTTTCAGAGTCACAGTGCAGATTACCAAAGCTGAACAATGAACATACACATTTGAAGTCCTTGCTTGTAACAAGGAATGCCCTCATACATGCTGCAAATTAATACCAGACTGTAATATATGGTCTGGCAGATGACCAAATGGTGGACATACACACACACACACACACACACATATATATATATATATATATATATATATATATATATATATATATATATATATATATATATATATATATATATATTATACACTATATCTTGCTGAAGGACACAGCAAACATGTTGCCTAGTACTATGTTATTGATACTGTTGCCTAACATACTTACATTAAACACATTCCTTCATTGGAGTGTACAGGGTACTCTCACTCTAGGCCTGGCTCTACAACAAAACTAACACAGCTCACACAGTTACTCCTACAGCTTGTTGTCTTCCAAAGTGTTCACACTGCCTATATCTATTACCTGCAGTAGTATCTGCAGCCTGTAGCACACTCCTCTCTATGTAAAAGTGTCTGCTGCAGACCTACCTCTGCGACGATGTAGTCTCCTCACCTAGGTAATGCCCAGCACAACCTATCAGAAAGCAAAAAGCAAAGCAAGCCAAACAAAACTTTATTGTCATTCAGACTGTACAACCAAAACGTGAACAGCTGAATGAAATTAGGTTTCTTCTAGCTCATTTATACACAACACAGACTATTAACAACAAAAAAGAGCACAGAAAACACATAAATAACATGCACACACACACATAAGTCCCAAACAATCAAAACTCCATCTCCACACCAACAAGACCAATCCAATTCCACCAATCCAACATAACGAAGTCCAGATCAGCAGACATCCCAGCTGACAGTCAGGTCTCTGCCATCCGGCCTCATCCAACAAAACGACCACAGTCTCCATGATCACAGTCATCATCCACCATCCTCTCCTACACCAACCTTGTCTTTGCCAGCAATGGTCCAGTTCCACTTTCACAAACCGCTCGGATCTGGCACAGCAACCTCGAACAACATCCAGCACTCAATCTGTACCAGTCACTCCTCCAGGCTCATCTCTCCTCACACAGGCTCGAATAGCCACGACCAGGCTAACCATTCCGCCACTCCAACCACTCCATGCCACCCAAGTGAATCCAAACACCTCACTGTCCAACCGATCCACTGATCGATCAACACCACAACCACCTCCTCTCCAATCTCAACCACCAGCAATCAAGAAAAATTATCCGACTATGGGAAACTATGGAAACAAAAACAAACAACGGGAGCCAAAGAGGCTGCTGCTGCACAGGCGCCACCATCTTACGTTACAATCCATATGCCCTAAAAGAAAGGGGCCCTAGTCTACATGAAGGCCATATATCTTGATCATTGGTTGCATGCCATTGGCTAATGATAGTGCAAATCAGCTGCGTTGCTTGCAATTTGCATTTCAGAACCACAGATTGGTTTAGAGGTAATCATCTACTGCTGGGAAGGTTATTTAAAAGGCAAGCAGCTGGCTATTGGAAACCATTCTGTATGAGACCTTCTGCACACAGAGCACACCACTGTGTCAACTATATTCTCACCACATATCAACAGAGGAGAACTGCACTCCATTAGGTATGTAAATGTTTTTCTGTACAACAGGTTGCAGATGGGTGAATAGACTTATATGGAATAGTGATTACAACATTAAGCCAATCTTAGACCTGTGATAATGGCATGTCAGTGACCTCCTGCTTTCCTGTACCTACAGAGGAAGTACAAAACATCAATAGTGTATTGTCCTTTGTCATTGTGGCACACTGGTCTTGTTGGACTGTCCCTTTATATCGGTTGCAATAGCACACTGCTATTCATTGGCATTGTTCGTATGACATATTATTGTGGGATTGCCCATAGGGGTCACACCACCGTAGACCTGAGTGATAGGTGTATGATAATACAGCAGTTGCTGTAATGGCACACACGGGAATACCTAACTATTGCTACTATCTCAGTTGTATCGACACACTTTGTTTGTTTGCACATTGTGGAGTATGACGTGTGAGCAAGCAGTGTTTAGTGACAGACATTTTGGCCTTGCTGTATCTGTGTATAGTGTATATCCACATTTGTGATCCTGTAATGTCTTCATCTTTTGTTGTCTTTCACGAATTATGTACAATAGATGCCATGCACCCTTCTCGGATGTGGAGAATGAAATTATACTGGAAGGACTAAGGCAACATCATCACATCCTACTATCCCAGGGGAGACAAAGCAGGAAACAATGGGCTGCATTGTGGGCAGACCTTGTCTATGATGTGAATGCCATGGGCCAGCAGAGCAGGTTTGTCACCGGGCAACTGACATTATAAATACTGCATGATGAAGGACAGCAGATGTAGCCAAGGATCGTGCTGTCATCAGTGGAGGGCCTACAGTAGACCAACTACTCTCGGCCACTGAGGAATTCCTGGTGTACCTAGGCACAGAGAATAGCTCCCAGGCATCCATCACACCATTCATCATGGAGGTGGGTGCCACGGTTTCCACAACTGAGGAGTGTGCAGTTAACCTTACTGTGATTTGCATTGTAATACTGTAGCAGTCAGTGTGTCAGGCTGTAGATACTTTTATTTGGGTGTCAGGTCTTTTTCTTTGGGGGGTTAACATATACACTTAGATTATGACCAATACAACAAGTAACGCAGTAGCTACTGTAAATGCATGATATATGGATGTATTACCTTGCTGTGCAGCAAAATGCGTCGGTACTTACATTACCTCAACATCACCTTTTCACAGATCTGTCAGGTATTGCTGAAAGCTGTGGTCCTGCTCCTGGTAAGCATGACTCTTGCTTTTTAAGGAACAATTATATTTCAGTATGGTTAAGGGCCAGAATAATGTCCTATGTAAGCATAACTATGTGTATAAACAACAAAGGATGTTTTTAAATTCCAGTCTGGAACAGGTAACTAAGGTTTCAAATAGGGGTATTTACAGGAGTGTAGTTCAACAAACAGATACACTTTGGCAATTACAGTTAAGAGCAGATAAAGCACCTGGTTTAAATGAGGCAAGGAACCCAAAATGCCTTTTAAATTACAACAGGTTGAAGGGAAATACATTAGGCAGTGAAGTGTGTATTTCCATATATTTGTTAAAAGAGTTGTACTGGGTTTTTATGCATTTTTTTTCAAGTATAGTGTCATACTGATTAATTAGAAGGTAAATATTACTGGTCATGTTTTGCTTGATTTACTTCAAGTGATTGTTATAAAGGTCCTGAGTTGTATTTGTATTTTGTTCTGAAGACATGTTTTGTGGAAGAAAGTGGAGAAAAAAGTAATTTGACCACTAATCCAGTTGTGGATCTTCATTGTTATGAGTCTTGGGGGCTTTTCATACACAATAGTGCAGATATTAATGTACTGCTTTTTTCTTTTTTATTGCAGGTGACTGGGGGTGGTGTCTGCCCACTACACAACTTGATGTCAGTGTCTCTTCAGACTCTGATAATGATAGTGGCCACAGTGAGACACAGGTGTGGGTGTTGGGGACTGAATCTGTCCCAGAGGTAGACATCCCTCTTCTGTCCCCATTGTCACCACACACAGTCTGTATGCCCACACACACCCTGTCCCTGGAGGCCACAGTTACTAGACAGTCAGATGGTGGGGACATTGAACAAGAAAGTGTGGCAAATATGGCTCCAGTGAGTGTAGAGCTGGTGAGGTCCCACACAGGTGGATTGATAGGGGTGCTTGTAGGAGAAATGATCTATGTCCACCACCTGTTACATGTTTAACATCACAGGTTACTCAGCACATGTTTTGGGCCATCATGGAGTCACTGGCACATTCTGAACCAAACACCAGACATATGCTTAGGATTATGGATGCAGCACAGTCTGACATCTGTGACTGCCTATAATGCATTGGGGACACCCTGGATCAGGTCACTGATGCAGTGGACAGATGGTGGGTTGAGACAGTGTCTGTCTTGGACTACACATTGTCTGTGCTGGAACATGTTGGAGTTGAGTGTCGGACCCATGGATTTAGGTCAGCAACTCCATCTGAGGAGAGTCCACATGGCTGTGCACACTCATGCACCCGTAATGGTAGTATATCTAGTGCTTAGTAGTGACAAGGCAAGGGTGCCATTGCACACAATGATAGGTGTGATGACTGCCACATTAGTATAGCAGTGACAGTTTGGAGTGTACACCCCAAACCTGTCGGTATTGATTGTACAACAATGAATGCATCCACATCTTTCTAAACAGTGTCAGTCGAAGGCTACAATACTCTCTGTGTCCATAACTACATGTGTAATGGCTCAACTGTGTGTGGTGTGTGGACATTACAATATTTTGCAGGGATGGATGAATCCTGACAGTATAGTATTGTGCAGTCTTTGGCATTTAGCCATTGTCAGTGACTCAGACAACAACTGACTGTGTGTTAGGTCATCCTGGATAACTGTTGGTTCTGAGTGGGATTTTGTGACATCTCCTCATATGCACTCACCTGCTAATGTACTCCAACAGAGGTCAGTGATGATGGCTGTGACTGCAGAGAGGGAATAGGTAGAACGTGTACACGAATAATGAACTCCACTGGTGACTGGTATCATTGCAGTGTAGATCTCCTACTGCTATGTTCCCTGAGTGTGACACTTGCCTATCCACCAGCTGTTATAACACTCTGTACATGACATACACAGTTTACAGCATGACCTGCTGGCCTATTATTATCATAAACATTGCCAGGCCATTGTTGGTGGAGTGGCACTCATGTCCAACATCCATTGCCTAGTGTAACAGTCAATGGGCTTTGCTAGTTACAGTTGGTTGGCGTGACTGGCCTTCAGCAAAGGTAAGAGTGTTTGGTCCAGTGTCAGTAGGTGTATGACAGTGGTAGTACTCGTATCCATGCTAACCCCTATCATGGCATTTCAGGTGACGGGACTCAGAGATCTGGGAACACTGCTTTGCATTACATGCTAGTTGTCCTCTGTGTATGTAAGTATTGTAGTTACTGCCAGCATGTTGCAGGAAGAGAGTCATGCAAGGTGTCTGCGCAAAGCACCGAGAAACACTTTAGGGAAGTGTAAAATGTACACACTGTGTTATGTAGTCATGCTGTGGCTCACGTGTCCAAAGGATGGTTCAGGTCCTTACCTACAATGCCCTGGAGCAATGCAGTGACATCCCCACATAGGGAATCTATGTATTGCATCATGTCTTTACCAATATGGGTGACCACTGCAGCCCCTTCCCATTGTGAGGTCCTACCTGGTGGGATCTGGCCACAGATCATGTTCTTTGGAACTAGCAGCACGTACCCACCTTGCAGACAATACAGACATATATGTGAAGAAAACCACTTTTGACCTCCTGCGGGA
Source organism: Protopterus annectens (assembly GCF_019279795.1). Taxonomy (NCBI): domain Eukaryota; kingdom Metazoa; phylum Chordata; order Ceratodontiformes; family Protopteridae; genus Protopterus; species Protopterus annectens. The sequence continues at coordinate 1,290,915,821 of NC_056745.1, forward strand.
TGGTTGACACAGCGTGACTGTACATCCCCCTGCAGATGGGACAGGCAGGAATGCATTACAACTGCATGAACTTGGCTGTATGTGATAGGTGGGAAACAAGCTCATCATGGCTCACCGCACCTGAATGGTGGACAACTGCCATTAGCAGGCTATGCAATATCAAGTGGACATTGCTATGGGATAGCTGGGGTGAGGTTGCCCCCCTAATATGCAGGCACAACCTCCTCATCTAAATGAAGCATATAGTGTTGTTGTATTGTTGTGTAGACATGGTAAGCGACAATATTAGCCACCCACACAAAGCAGAACCACAATGCACAATGTAGTTACATGTGTAACATCAAAGGACAGGCCCAGAATGTTGCTGACCTCAGACTCATGATGGCACATATGATGGGTCGGTACACATACCTAACCTGTACTCCCACACTGTCTGCATCAACTACACTCCCTTGTCCCCACCATATGTGACAAGCCTGTCCCATAACTCCCACATATACAGAGCAGTTTGTAACTGTCCTCTCCATGGCCCATACACAGCATGTATTGCACATGCTACCATTCCAGGCTGCATCCCACATGTGATCTCACAAGGATTGCTAACACCATTGGGAAACCCTTGCAATCATACTGACACCACTGGCTGCACACCAGCTGAGTGGACAATGGCAGCTGTTCCACCCTTGCACAGAGGTGGTGCATCCACTGACCAACATAACTACAGACCTCTTTGTCTAAATATACATATCTGCATGACCATAGGGGCAATCATCATGGAGCTGCTCAGCACACATATTTGTGATCTACACACAGCTGATTGTACACAGTTTTGATGTGTGACAGGGGCAGCATAACTGTAACACATGGTGGACATTTCCGAGGCAGTCGCCAAGAACCTTGGAGAGGGTACATTAAGATGTAGCCCCAGACTGAGCCAAGCCATTTGACTATATCCCCAGCTCAGGCAACATTTACAAAGCTAAATATCCAAAAGACCAACTGTGAAAAAACACACAAAACTGAAGTTGCAGCAGATGGAACAGTACCAATTTCAACACACCAATGGACCAAAAGGACTTATAAAAACACATAATTTTATTCCATGAACCTCACAAAATTCAGAGTTGAGCGATTTCTTTCCAATCTGGAACTTCATCAGAACTCAAAAAACTAAGAAACGTAAAATGTTTATATACAACATTTAAAAAGCATTTTAAAAATCACATGTTTAAATCATCCAATAAAAATCACTTGAACTCTAATTGCTTTAATTTCAACACAGGGAGTATAGATAAACTATCGTTTAGACCTGGATGTTGCATGGCATTTAACACAATCTTCCATTTCAATTCAGCCATATTCAAGTGCTCATCTAATACCCGCCGTTGAATGTCCCTAACCACCTTTTCCATGACCATGAACTTAAATGTGTGTGAAGGATTTTGTTTAATGTGCCTATACAGAGCATTGGTTAATTTACAATTCTTGATGTCTGCACAATGCTCATATATACGTTCACGTAACTTTTTTTTGTTTTTTCCTATGTAACAGTTACTACAAACCATGCACTGGGCCAGGTAGACCACATTTTTGGTGTCACAATTGTGCCTCCCTTTCACCCTGTACATCACATTTCTTATTAAAAAATTATCACTAACCAAAATGCAAGGACACTTTTTACATTTTCCACACTTTTTAATCCCGTCCATAACTTTACTGGAATTCTCAATTGCACCACCACTTTCCAAAATTTGTTTGAACAACTTCCCCTTCCTATATACAAAAAATGGTTTATTGCCTGTCTTTGCTATTAACTTACTGTATACATCTGAATCAGTTGCAAAAATATGCCATTTTTTTCTGTGATATACTTGATAGTTCTGCTGTCCAAGTTGTAAGTGGAAACAAAACTGTTTTTTCCAAAACCTTCGTCTATGTTGTTTGAGCCAAACACTTCACCTCCTGAACTCAATAGGGGCAAAAAAACTCAATTTTTGTCTTTTTCCAATAACTTCCCCCCTTATTTCCTCCAAGAATCTCTCTGGATAACCTCTGTTTTTAAACATTGATAAAACTTTTTCACATTCATCTAGAAAGTTTTCCATGTTGGAAACCATACGTGCCACTCTCACCAGCTGGCCTTTAACCACTGTTTTTTTTTTGATGCAGTGGATGCCAGCTGGTGAAGTGCAAGTAGGTGTTGGAGAAGATGGGCTTCCTATAAATGTTGGATGCAAATCTGTGACCAGTTCTGTCCTTAGAAAGCATTACATCCAAATAGTGGATGCATCCAGTGTTGTAATGGGAGACAAAGGACAAAAAATCAATAGTATTGCCCAAATAATCAAAAAAAATTCTGCAAATTGTCTATGGTGTCATTTTTTTGCCCCTATTGAGTTCAGGAGGTGAAGTGTTAACAATGTCCATATATGTTGAAAAGCAGCTTAGAAGCATTTTGGATAAAGTGGAGACTGTTTTAAGAGATAGTAAACAGTTTTTGGAACAATTGTACATATGGGCTCAGTGTAGGAGTGAGAATGAAATCAGGATACTGCACTCTGTGACTTTAGATGTGAATTCCCTATTCACAGAGATTCCCAATGTAGATGGAGTTGACAATGTGTGGCAATTTTTGATTAAAGAAAGTAATTTTCCAGTTCCAAGATTAATATGATCTGTGCCCTATTAGATTTGATCTTGGAAAATAATGTATTCCTTTTTGAATCTGAATACTTTCTCCAAATAGTAGGAGTGGCTATGGGCACAGCATGTGCCAACACGTATGCAAACATAGTTCTTGCTAACTGGGGAAAAGAGTCTGTTTTTTGTAATGCTATATTTAGATCATGTCACCTTTTATAAATGTTTTGTGGATGACATTTTTTTCATATGGCATGGAAATGAGGAAGAACGTAATAACTCTGTTTGTTACTTGGAGAGCACCACCACCTATTTGTCATTTTCTTTGCATCACTCCCTAGAGACTATTGACTTCTTAGATATAACTGCTAGTAAGAACATGTTTGGCAAGTCTGTCTACTAAGTTATATAAGAAATCATGCAGGAAAAACAATATATTGCATTGTTCTAGCCTGCACCCCAGGCACATTACCAAGAATGTGATAAAAAATCAGGTACTCAGGTGTATGAGATTGCATACAGATCCAGAATCTTTAAATGAGGCTCTTGACTTCTTATGTACAGAAATTGTGAGTGGGGGTTATAAAATTCATGAAATAGAAAGAACAATACAGGAAGTCATAATGTTAAAATGGAATAAAATAAAACCATTCTTCTTGGACACATCTTCTGTAGCTTTAGAGAATACAAAGGCTACAGAAACTAGGGTAGTAGACAGGGGGTCTATATTATAACATCAAAGTCTTACAACCTTGACTGTTATAATATCGAACCCAGTAGAGCGAATGCTGGAAATAGTGAAGCTGCAGAACACCAAATACTTTCAACACCGAATACTTTCCCAGGGAAAGTATTCGGTGGGCAGTTTCTGCAGCTTCGTTATTTCCTCAACTGTGGAGCGAAGGTTACGAACTGGGTTAAGGTAAGTATGCGAATGAAGGTGAGTGTGCGATTGGGCACGGGTTAGGTGAGTTAGGGTTAGGGCATGGGTCAGGTAAGTGTACGATTGTGTGGACATGAGGGTTAGGGTGGGGTAGGTGAGTTAGGGTTAGGGAGCGGGTAAGGTGAGTGTGCAATAGTAACGGACCTTAGGGTTAGGGTTGGATTAAGGTAAGTGGATAGCTAGTGGTGTGTGTATGGTTTAGTGTAGGGTTTTGTGAAGTGTGTGTGTGTGTGTGTGTGTGTGTGTGTGTGTGTGTGTGTGTGTGTGTGTGTGTGTGTGTGTGTGTGTGTGTGAATTATTTATTTTGGTGTGCTTGGGTTGTGTGTATGTTTGTCGGAACAGCAAATTTTTTCCCTGGGAAAAAATTTGCTATTCTGACTGTTCGGTTTTCTGGTGTTTCGCTCTATTGGGTTTGATATTATAACATTCGAAGTTGTAAAACTTCAATGTTATAATATAGACCCGTAAACAGGATATGCTTAACATATTCTGGTGAATTCAATAGGGTATGTGAGATTGTTAAAAGGAACTGGCCTATTCTATTGACAGATCCAAAGATAAGTAGAGTCATAGAACCTGTGCCTAAATTTAGTTTTAAGAATAGCAAAAATTTAAAACAATGTTTGTGCTACAAACATAGTAGATCCTATGGGCAGTTCATTTTAGAACGTAAGGGTACACATGCTTGTTGGAGCTGTAAAGCCTGCTGTAACATCTGGTCAACTTGCATGGTTGTACACCCTGTGACTTCTAAACCCATAGAGTTTTCTTTTTATGCAGATTGCTCTACTACTAGAAATATAGTATATATGGCTAAGTGTAACCTACGTGATTGTTTTTACATAGGTAAGACCAATCATATGCTTATGGAGAAGGTGCTAGAGCACCTGAATGATATACGAAATAATAAAATATCCAATGCACTAGCCAAGCATGTGTCTGTAGTTGGGTTTAGTCAGAGTTTAATTTTTTTGTTTTTAAAAAAGGTTAATGACAGTTTAAGAGAAGGTGATCTGTATAATGAGAGAGAATATATTGAATTGAGGTGGATTGTTGATTTTAAAGCATATGCTCCACCAGGTTTGAATAGTGCTGTCTCGTTAAAACCTCTGTTAAAAAAAAGAGGTTTGCCTCATTAACTATAATCTGTTTTTATTGGATGCTCATAGTATTTAAACTCTCTGTATTTGTTCAGTTTTATTAAAGTCTGAAGAAGCGGGCAACCGTGAAAGTGTAACCTACTTTTGGTCCTGTCTTTGTGGACTTGTGGATATTAAAGTGTTTTTACTCTCAGCCTTTGATGCCTTATTTTCTGCTATACCTGCATTCCAGTCCAGGATTTTGTATGTTTTTTGATTTAATGTATGTATGATTTTTCCCAGGGAAAAAAATCGGTGGGCTGTTTTTGGGGCTTTGCTATTTCCTCCACTGTGGTGCAATCTTGGAGTTTGTATATTTAAGTAGGGCGTGGGGGTGAAGCCACCAACTTTAGTTTTAGTTTAAGGTTTATGTTTTCTTTTTCTTGTTAGAGAACAGCAATTTTTTTCCCTGGGAAAAAAATTGCTGCTCTGTGTGTTCGTTATTGTGCAGTTTCAGACTTTTGGGTTCGATATTACATCGTTCGAACTTATACATGTTTGAAGATGTGATGTATACCCAATACCAACAAGGTTATTAAATGTCCTGTAGTTAACAAATATTTTTAATACAAGTTTATGGGAACTGTGACTCCAAGAATGTAGTATACATGGCTAGATGCACACAATGTCCACCATTTTATATAGGCATGACCAACAGGAAGCTTAAGGAAAGGATTGGTAACCATATTTCTGATATTAACAGACAAGTATATACTAACATCTTATACAAGCATATTTGAAACACAGACAATTCACAGAATTTCATATTTTTAATTTTATGCACTGGATATAAACCAATGCATGGAGGAAGTTTAAAACACATAACTGTGCTACAAGAAATGAAAACGATCTTGCACTTCAATGTATACACTGCACCCGGTCTTAAGGAATGTTTCACTTTAAGACCAAGTGCTTCATGATCTATGACAGCAGGTGCAATAATCACATGCTTTTACTGAAATACTGCAGTTCTAACACAGAAAATCACTAGCCTGAAGAAGCCTTAAGGCAAAAGTTTTTACTAGCAACACAACTTTTGCATACTGCTGAAGACTTATTTAACTTCTTGTACTTAAAACCTTGAACAAGGCACTAACAGGAACCACCAACAATGTTGAACCACCAACAATCTTTATTCCAAAACAGAGGCTCACAAATACATTGATGTTATTACAAATTATGTTTTTGTCATAGCAAATGACTTCATGAAGACTTCTTGTACTTAACTTTTGGATTTTGCAGAAGAGTGATGTTATCATTTTATTACTAAAGCTACTTTTAACTTTAGCCATGGTAACATTTTTCTACTTTTTGCATTATTTCTGTTTTGTTTGTTAAACCAGATTCATTGTTCAGCAACCACTTTTTATTTAATGTACTGTGATCTGCAGTGTGCACCTGAGACAGGTAAGTGTTGTAATCTACATACAGCCATCTTGCACTATTTGTGTGCCATGTCCTGTAAGCAGTAATTGGAAGTGGTGATATCCTCAGTGTAGCCAGGTTTTTGTTTGTGGCTGTTAGAGCATTTTACATCAGTTTATGGAACCATAGGATGTTTGAACTTCCCTAGCATATATGGCCATGCAGTCCTCACAATCCTAGACAACTTTATACCCTTATTTACATGAACAGCACATACTGACCCAATCCAAGAGGAACACAGGCAGAAGCCCTGTGGTGAAATGACAGTCACCCAGCTAATCATACAGATGGCATGTGATGAGATGCACTGAGGTGCTCTGTTTACCATCAGGCAGGGTTATGTTTCAATGGTGTGTTGAAGTCTGATAGACAGATCTCTCCCACCAGCATGCATTATTAACATCACATGCTAGGTTAATGCCCTTGGAGCGATTAATCCATGTACCACGCCACCTACAGATATGCAGCATTTACAATCAATAAGGGTCACACATTGGCCCATATGCATGGCAGAGATCTCCTCTGAGTAGTCTATTTGCCACAGGCTACAACGACACTGATTTCAGACAATCTGCATCGAACAGATACTGAAGACATGAAGTTCCTTTGTGAGGGACCATACTGTTGTGTGCAATTGCTAGTAGTGCTTGGAAAGGTACATTACCAAATGGCCATTGCACTCAGATATTCGCATGCTGAGGGAAGAGTACATGGAGGTTATGAGTATGTCAATTAAAGGTGAATGTGCCGTCAGTTATGACATATGATTCCTGTCATACCACTGGGAAGACATGGTGATCTCAGGCACATTAGGTGTAAACATGTGTGGCTAGGCCTGTGTGCCCATTTGTATCACCCCTGAGTATTTAAATGACATGTTATGATTGATGTGCTGCTTACCAGATACATAGGTGTTAGTGATGGAAATGATACTATATATTTATATTGAGTTTATGGCCATTAGTATGTCAACAGGCATTTGTTCATCAATACCCTCTTGTAGGATATTGAAATAACTCACAAACGTTATCACTGCTCACAGTTTGAAGGCATCAGCCAACGTTGTTAGCCACAGACATTCAGTATCCACTTGTATCATGGTTCATAGGTTCATAGGAGGTTACTAGACTATTGGCCCTGTGGCCATTATAAGCCTAGCCAAGAGTTTAGCCCATGTTTATACAAGTCAGCACCAAAAGACCCTGTCCAGCAGGAACACAGGTGGAATCCCAGGGGTGTATTTTCTGTTTCCCATCCAGTTATCAAGGTTCTGCTTAAAAAAGGATAATGAGGTACTCTGCTTGGTGTGGAGAGGGAGTCTATTCCACAGATGGGGGAGTATTTGGGACACAAATCTGTCCCGCCAACAAGTCCTATTGATATCACAGACCAGGTTGAGGTCACCTGTTTGGGTTGCTTGAGTGGAGCTTAACTTGTGGATATGCAGCAGTCCCATCAAGGCAAGGTCTGAGATTGTGTTATATGCCAAACAGAGGTCACCCCTGAGGAGTCTGTGTGAAACTGAGTAGAGGGATAGTGCTTTTAGCCTATCTGTGTAGGGTAGATGTTTGAGGCCCTGGATTCTCCTGGTGAGGAACCCATGTGCTCTTTCCAGCTGCTGTATGTGGTTTGTGAGGAACATGCCAAAAGGGGCGTTGTACTCCATAACTGGCCTTATAAGGGAAGAATACAGTGATGTTATGACCTCTTTGTTCCTGGATGAGATACCCTTACTTATGAGGTTGGCCATATAGAAAGCTTTCCATACAAAGAAAGCAACATGGTGGTCAAAAGTCAGGTTGCTATAAAACTGGGTGCTTTAATCCCTCACTACTGATTGTGTACTTTGGAAATTGTTATTAGTGTGATAATATGTGGGGATGTCATTCTCCCCAAAGGGGATAATGATGCATTTTTGGCATTAAGCTTGAGGCCATGTTTCTGGTACCAATCATTTGTTTGAGTAAGACTCTTGGAGGACGTCCACATCACCTGGGGAATTGATGACTGTGTCCAGACTGCAGTCATCTGCAAACGTGGTCAGCCATAATCCACTGTTTTTGGCCTGCACCTCAGAAAAGTATATCCCAAATAACAGAGGCCCCATGACCGATCCATGGGGTACGCCGCTCATTACGGGCCAACTGCTTGAGGTGGCTTCCCCTATTTTGATTAGGTGGGTTTTATCAGTGAACCAGTTTACTACTCATCTAGTAATGCATGGATTGATGCCTAGTTGAGAGAGTTTATCTGCTATGCCTGAGTGGGGAATAGTGTCAAAGGCTTTAGCCAGGTCAAGGTAGGCGGTGTGCACTGTCTTCCCCTCGTCTATGGCTTTGGTGACTGTCTTGAAGAAGGCAACCAGATTTAACAGAGATGACCTCCCCTTGACAAAGCCAAACTGTGTGGGGTCGAGTATTTGGAGGTTGCCAATGTCCCTGTTAATGAGGTCCATGAAAATCCATTCCATGGCCTTGCAGATCAGGCTAGTTAGGCTGATGGGTCTATAATGTCCCAGATCGGTGGACACTTCACCTTTGTGTAAAAGGATGACAGTGGCTGTCCTCTGCTTGGCTGGGGCAAAGCCGGTATTCAGGCTTTGGTTGAATAGGGTGCCTAATGCTGCTGCAAGTCCATGCCTGAGTTCATGTAGGATGCAGCCAGGGATGTTATCAGGTCCCATGGAGGCTGTATTTTTTGCCTTTTAGAGGGCAGTGATGACCTGTTCCCTAGAGATAAGTGATGGGGGGCAGGTACTGGGGATGTCCTGATTTACTGATGGGGGGACAGAGGAGAGAAGTTTTTGATGAATCTGTCAGCCAGTAGATTGGCTATATCTACAGCATTTGTGTATGTTGTGTCTTTGACCACCAGTTTTGAACAGATCTGGGTGCTTCCTTTGAGATTTTGGACATATGTGAAGAAGGCCTTGTGATTGTCTATAGTAGATGTGGCCAAGCTGGACTCAAAGTTTGCTTTAGAGGATTTCACTAGTGCCCTTATTTACTTGTTCAGGGTAAGGAGAGATTGCTTCGAATTGGGGCACCTGCTCCTTCTTGGTCCTGGACAGTAATTTTTCCCTTTTGTTATACAGTTCATTTATTGCAGATGTCCACCAGATAGGTTTACTCTTCCTTGCGGAGGATGATTTTGTCCTGTTGGGTATTCCTGATTCAGTGCATCTATATAAATGCTCATATAGCACATTGGTGTAGATATGGACATTGGTGCCAGTTCCTACAGTGGCGGAGGGGGCTGCGAAGCTGTTTATACCATCCCTCAGGAGGTTGTAATCAGCTTTGGAGAAGTTTTTTTGTTTGACCCTAGCTAGAGGGGGGTTAGGGGAGATGGTGATTTTGAAAGTGACCGCTTTATAGTCGGATCTTACCAGGGATGATGATACTGTAGGGGTGCTGCAGTGGTCACTCATGTCAGTTAATACCAAGTTGAAGATATTATCACCTCTTGTGGAGGTATCAACTAGCTGTTCTGGACCATTTTCATTGATAAAATTGAGGAATCTCTGGGCATTTGTGTTCTGGCATGGGTAGTTTTTCCAGTCTACGGTTGGGTAATTAACATCACCCAAGATCACGGTAAAGGGTTGAATCTTGATATATTTGAAGAGGTCTAGATAGGTGGAGTGGGCATCTTGAGTCAAATTTGGGGGCCTGTAGCTACCTATAATTTGAATAGGGGTCTTGTCAATGGTTAACTGCACCTGGAGTATCTCCTGTACTGTTTGACCAGCCTGGAGGTGTATGTATCTTTAATATATATTGAAACTCCACCTCCATCAGCTTTGCTGCCCACAGTTTGAGGTCTGAATGTGTGATACGATGAGTAACCAGGTAAGGCTGGGGTGCTCTCCACAGCTTTGAATCAGGTTTCTGTGACTGCACAAATGTTAGCATCTTCCAGGTTTAAGAATGGTTGCAGTGCTTGCAGTGAGTGAGTTTCAAGTTTAGATTCCTAGCATTTAGCAGCATGACCTTTAATTTCCATTTTGTTGAAATTTTTATGTTGGTAGTAATGGCCCCATGACTTTTAATAAAAAAGGCACTATGCGGGAGGCAAGGGCCTTTGCCAGAAGCATAAAGCCCAAGTGAGACAGATGCAGACCATCTCTAGCAAAGCATCATGGTCTGTCGATCATATCTTCCCAGGCTGTCAGGTACTGGATCCTCCTGGAATGACACCAGAAACTAAGCCAATTGTTAAAGTCAATCATTTTCTGTTTGAATTGAGACATCATTCTGGGTAATGGTAGAATGCTGCTTAAGACTAGGGACATACCTGCCTGGGACACATATTCAGTGGGCTCAATCATGTCTCTCTTCATATAGTCCAGGGAGATATGCCTCAAGTCATTCACACCAACATGGACTATGTCAGAGTCATACCAGTACCTGCTGTTGAGATATTTGTGTGTGTGTGTGTGTGTGTGATATGGCAGATTCTGGCACTTGACAAACAACTAACAGTGACTTTCTCCTTATCCAGCCTGGTGAGAAGCACATCTGTGCACCTCACAATAGAGTCTCTTATGACTAATATGTTGGGTTTATGGATAGGCCTTAGTGGTTGCAATACACTGGTGTGTGGACTATGCATGGTATGTGGTGTGGAGGGTTGTGGAGTTCTCATGTGTTTTTGCCTCTGAGGTCTCCTTTGTTTGGGTTTGTTTTTGTTGATGACCTCCACATATGTGGGTGTGTGTTTTGTAGTTGTGGGTGGTGTTTGAGGTATAGTGATTGTGTTGACAACCTTCTCAGTGCCAGATGTACTGGCTTATGAGGGAGACAGCGTAGACTCTAGCTTCTTTATGTAATTGCATCTCTCACAAATTGTGTTCCTAGGTGGTAGTTGTAGATGGTTGTCCATGTACATGAGGCAGTTGCTACACTTTCTCAGGATGCCCATATCAACCAGGCTGACAGGAGAAATTGTAGGAAACTGTCCATCCATATTTTTCAGAATCTGAGCAAGAGAGGCCAGTGAGAACTAAGGGATAGGCCTAAAGCCCAAGTACTTAAACCAAAACTAAAATGCTTAGAATAAGACTTAAAATTTAAACAGGCTAAAAACAACAGTAATAAATGCAGCAGAGAATATGCAATTGAACACATAAAAGACAAGATGAAGTAATAGAGTTAGAGGAGGAAACAGAAATGCTGTAAAAGCAACAAGCAGCTGAATAGTTTTTTTAAGTAAAGTGGAATGGGAGAAAGGAGGAACAGAAGATAATTCAAGGTTAAGAAACTAATGGGGTTGGCCTTCTCAAATGTTCTCTGTATTAGGTAGAATGAACTAATGACACTAGACTGGGAGGAGTGTCCCAGATCAAATTTACAGTAAGGGCAAGCAACTGCAAAACCACCAGAACAAAACACCAATAGGGAGGGTAGGAAACAATGCTACAGTTACTAGCTACACTATTTTAGGCAGAAATCACATCATCTCCTTTTGGCTTATCCTAGTTAGGGGTCACCACAGGGGAACAAAGGTCCATAGAATGATTGTTAGTTGAGTTTTACAGTGTCGAGTTGCCATCCCAGTGTCTGACCTTCCACAGAAGGCACATGCACACACTCACACCTAGGGCCAATTTAGAGTGTCCAATCCACCTACAGCATGTCTTTGAGATGTGGGAGGAAATCGGAGCACCCGGAGGAAAACCACGTGACCACAGGGAGGACATGCAGACTCTACAGAGAAGGCACCCTAGCTGAGAATCAAACTGGATAACCTCTTGGTGTGAGGTGGCAATGCTAACAGCTGCACCATCGTGGCCACCCACTATTTTAGGCAGAAAACACTACAGACATGTTTATCAGAGCAGAAAAACAGCAGTCAGCCACCAAATTAAAGTTTTAAACAGATACAGGAGCAAAGAGACTTTACAGAATGTTTTTAACTGCAAACAAATCAGTTATATGATACACTCCCTGGCAGGAAATCAGAACAAACAGATGCTTAACAAATGGAGAAAATTTCCAGTTAACATCTTTCACAGTGAAACTAGCTAAAAAAGCTTTAGAAACAGTGTGACAGTAACAAAAGGGATTTAACAGGCCCTGTAAGACAGACAATTTTAGTACAACCATGCAGATTAGTTAGTAGCAATAACATACAATAAAAAGTATGCAGCAGACAATAAAAAAGTGTTATAAATGGCTAAAATAATCAATAACTATTAAAAATAACCAAACACACAGGATACTTATTGTTATATATCACAGATCAGAGTTGTGGTCAGTGCCCCTCCTCTGCTCAGTTCAGTGTGTATAGGTTAAATGGATTTCAAGCAGTAGAGGACCAGGACTGAGCCCTGTTGAACACTGCTGCTCACAGATCAGCTATCGGAGGTGGATGTTTCTATGTTTAATAAGTGTGCTATCAATGGGCCACATAGTCACCATGATATTACCATGGATGCCTAAGTAGGTGCTTCTGTAAATGATGCCTATATGGGGGATATAGTCAGATGGCTTGGCTAAGTCCACGGGGGGGGTGTATGCCCTGATGTACCCTCACCCAGTTCCTTGGTGACTGCCTCAGAAATGTACACCACTTTTAACAGTCATGATCCCCCTGTCAGACAGCTGGTGTGCAACCAGTGGTTTCAGTATGACTGGAAGGTATTCCCAATGGTGTTAGTAATCCTTTTCAGATCCTATATAGGATGCAACCTGGGATGTTAGCATGCCCAGTAGATGCTGTGTATCCCCCATAGAGAGGCCAGTTACAACCTGCTCTGTAGATATAGAAGGTATTGGACAGGTTGTAGGAATGTCATGTGACACATGTGGTAGGGACTTTCCTATGAGGACAGATCCATTATGTATGGTATCCTTATGTATGAGTTCAATAACAATCTAGGGCTGTTCTTTGAGGTTACCCATGTAACTACACTGTGCATTGTGGTTCTGCTTTGTTTGGGTGGCTAATTTTGTCACTTTCTGTGTCTTCACAACATCACAACAACACTATGTGCTTGTTTTAGCTGAGGCGGTTGTGCCTCCATTTTAGGTGGGCACCCTCACACCAACTATTACACAGCAATGTCCACCTCTTATTGTACAGCCTGCTAATGGCAGTTGTTCACCAGCAAGTTTGATGTGATGTGAGGAGCCTGTGTTCCTCCTGTCAGATACAGCCAAGTCCATGCAGTTCTAATGCTGCTTGGATAATGCATGGGTGTAGAGCTCTGTATACTTTCCTGTCCCATCTGAGGGGGGTGGTCCAGTCAAGCTATGTAAACCATCCCACAGGAGGTAACACATTGCTTTGTAGAAATATATGTCTGTATTGTCTGTAAGGGGGGGGGGTAGTTCTGGTCGTTTTCACGAGACTGATCTGTGGTCAGATCCCACCAGGAAGGACCTCACATTGGGGGGCTGCAGTGGTCATCCATATTGGTAAACACATGATGCATTACATTGGTTCCCCTTGTGAAGATGTCACGGCACTGCTCCAGGGCATTTCAGTTAAGGACGTAGACTAACCTTTGGGCAAGTGAGCTTCAGTACAGCTAAGCAACACAGTTGCTGGTCACTTAATGCCACACCCAAACCATGGTGTAATGATGTATCTTGATAGGAACATGTACATCCAAATATGCACAATGGATGTCTGGATTCATGGATCTGCTCCTATAGCTGGCAATTGCTTGACTGTGTGCCCTTCCAGTAGTGACTGGCACCCGCAGTGTCTCTGGGAAATCACAGTGTTTCAGTAAATCGGGATATGTATCTATCCTTAATGAGTAATGCATGCACCACCTGCATTACCTTGCACACTGTAATTTTGAAATCTGAACATGTAGAAGGATGTGTAGTCTGATATGGCTGTGGTGCTATCCACAGCCTTGAACTAGATGTCCTTGATTGCACACGTCTGCATATTCCAAGGTGGGAATAATTTCCACAAAGTGGGGTTCAGTTTTGCCATTCCCAACATGTAGCAGCATAACCGTGATATTGTATAAAGATGGTGTTCTCATTGCAAAGTGTTTCCAACAGACAGTGCATATAAGATGCATTATGGGGGTGTCAGCAGCCTTGACCAATACACTAAATCTCAGGGGTGAGAGATGAAGCATTGATGTCTGTTGAGCAAGGCATGCTAGGCAGACATGTAGTAGATCCCCTTACAATGACACCATGCACTAAGGCAATTATTGACTTCCATCAATTTCCGTGTGTATGGCACCATCATCCTAGGTGAGGGCCAACTGCAGCTGAAAGGTATGCACATACCCATGAGAGACACAGACTAGCTAATGTCATTCATGTGTCTGTATACAGTACAATGACATATATCCCTAGTTATACACACCTGCAGGAACTATGATGTCAACATTATGTTAACTGATATTCCCTGATTTGCGACAATGCGTGGCATGGTGTCTTGTGTCAACCCATAGACAGCTTATTGTGATCTTTCCCATATATAGCCTGTTGACATTGATATCACTGTGTCTTACGATGTAATCACCTATGACTAAAAGATGTAATTTTGTGTTTTACCTCAGGTGTTTGCCTGGTGACAGAGTGGTGCATGCAGCATTATGTATGCTGTGCTCACCAGAGGCAGGATTTTCTGAGGTGTCTGCTGTTTGGGAATATGTCTGGTAAGGAGCTGTGCACATGCAGGTGTGTATGATGTTGGTGCACATGGTGCAGGATGTGAGCTGTGCCTGTTGGCAAAATGCTCATTGGCATATGTAATGACTGCTGTTGGAGACACCATGGAAACAAGGTTTGAAATGAAGGCACATCTGTCACACGTTGTGTTTGTGTGTCATAGGAGTAGAGGGGTGTGGACACTTTCCATATCTCATCAGCAGGTCCTGCAAATTTAGGGTCATGGTGCCACACCCTTGTGTTTCACCGTATGATATACAGTGTTTGTAGGCACTCCTTGCAATGAAGATGTAGATGCCCGTGCATGCATGTAGGACTTGTACAACTTTGCTGACATTACATTGGCCTCACAATCGTATGATGCCTGTCAAGCAACCAGACAGCACACTTTTTTTTGGTGTGGCAGGATATGGGAACACAGACATGTGTTTCAGGTATATAACTGTACAGTATGACATGTCTAGGATATGTGGCAGGTGGACATACATTGGCCAAAGGTGGCCAGTCCACTGCAGTAGGCCACACATCCATGTCATGCAAATATCCACCATTAATCTCTTGAAGGGCATGATGCATGACATGCTGTAAAATTGTCACCTATGATGGATCACTGCCGCTGTGATGCTTGTTTCAGCAAGCCTTAACATCTATGTCACTGGACATTGCACATTATATTGTGACACTGCAACAGTGCTCCTAATCACCATCTTGTCAGTTCTCTAGTGACATACCACCAACCCTGGAACAGAAGGCACAATACTTGCAAAAGCCAAATGAGTGCCTAGGTTGCTAATCAAGACATCTACATGAAGAAGGGTATGTGAAGCCTACAGAAGCTTTCATGATGTGGGACACCTATGTGAATGAACAAACATGCTGTGTCCTGCTGCTCATCATGAGTGTTGTTGCATCGTTTTGCGTGTGATGACAGAAAATGTATCGGAACATGGTATCCTATGTGACCATGTTTTTGATGAGACCAGCATTAGTAGTTGCCAGCCACCAGCAATTCTGTGGAAACCCTGCTTTCTACAGTCTTCACAAAGTAATTGCGTCCTTCCAGTACACACTGCTTGGGTAGTGTCCAGCTAAAGAATACCTGTGTAAAACCTCCACCTTACCTTCACAGGGTATACATACTAGACTTCCCAAACATGTTTGTCTGTGCTCTGTAGAGATACCTTGGATGACTCTCTTCTTGGAACATGATGGAAGTAACTGCAATACTTATTTGCACAAACAAGTAGCATGCAGTGCCAAGCAGTGTATCCAGATCTCTGAGCCATGTGATATGAAACACCATGAAGCGAGTTAGTATACATACGAGCAGTAACAATGTCATACACCTACTGACACTGGACCACACACTGTTTGTTTTGCTCAATGCCAGATCATGCCTACTAACCTTAATCTGTGGACACCATTGAGTGTTAAACTATGCAATGGATGATGGGAATGTACCTCACTTCACCTACCATGGCCTGACAAGGTGTTTGGCAATATTAGGCCAGCAGGCCTTGCTGAAAACTATGTAGGTTTACAGAGTGGTATGTCAGTTGGTGGCTAGGCAAGTGTCTGACAGTCATATTATGGGAAGATAGTGTTGGGAGACGTATGCTATGATGATGCCAGTCAACAGTAGATTTCCCCGGACGTCATTAATGGAGTAGCCCTTCTAGCCATTCCCTCCTCTGCAGTCACAGCTACTGTCAGTGACCTCTGACTGACTACATTAGCAGGTGATTGCATATTAGCAGCTGTCACTGACTCCCACACAGAACCAACAGTTATCCAGGATGGCCTGAGAGACACATTCAGCTGTTGTCAGAGCCACTGACAAATAGTAAATGCCAATGACTGCACAATACTATCCTTTGGGAAGTCATCCACCCCTGGAAAATATGGTAGTGTCTGCACACTGCACACAGTCGAGCCATTACTTATGGAGTTATGGACACAGACAGTAATGTAGCCTTTGACTTTCAATGGTCAATAAGATGTGGGGATCCATTCAATTTTGTACAACCTATACAGAAAGGTAAGGCATGTAAATTCCAGACTGTCATTGTTATACTGATTTTGGCATTCATCACACCTATCATTGAGTGCAATAGTACCTTTGCTATGTCACTTCACAGGCATATTTTACAACTGTAGCAGCCACACAGGTTCCATGGTAAACCAATACACACTGTAGATAACATGTCTTATGCAGTCCCTATCAAGACTGTACATGTGTAGTCTATATCCTAAATGCTTTGGAGGGGATTTGTATGGCTGCAGATCCCACTGTGTATCTCCCACATATCCAAAGCAGGACTAACACATGTCTTACTTGTTCTTCACATCTATACTGTTACTGTGGTATAAATAGTACATGGTGGAGAGACAGTTATGAAACACAGAGGCTATACTCTATATGTAACAGCCCCCCCATGCATGTGAAGTACACATCTGCTATAACACACATTATGTGCAAGTTACACAGTGGGATGCAAAACAAGACCTTCATAACTGGTGTAGGACAAATGTCTGTAATGAACACAGGAAATTTGGAGATGGGTTATCTCCATTACCACAGTTTGTACATGTGTTAGCTCCTGAAACTCTGGTGATACTTATCAAGGGTATCAGACCTTTTCATAGATTAGGGATGCATGAGTAGGCCGGATGATGCCATTGTCCTTGTTAACCTGTTATACACATATGAACCTATGGAGCCATGCAGCTATAGTGTTGTAACTTGCTGAAGACATATTACTTCTGTGCTAACATTCCATCCTGTGCTGTGATGTCTATGGGTTTATTGCCACTGTGTATCAATGGGTGTCCCCTACAGATTCCTGAAACTGAAACATAAACAGGTCCATGACACTCCTTTCATTGTTTACATATACAGCCATTGCAACATCATACAACATAAGGTACACATAAGTGTATGGTTTACTCATTACAAATGTCATCATACAGTCTCTCTCAGTGACCAGTACAAGTGGCATGGTAAAGCTACACTGCATTACACAAGTATATATTAATTTATATAGTCACCCTGTGCATCAGACATATAACTTTATTTCATTGCATTGGTGACGAGGATGACAGAGATTTGGCACAGGTATCATTACTTGACACAAGGTGTTGTGTGGGGTTCAGGAGGCCTAGGCTGACCAAATAGGTTGAACACATGTGTGTGAGTCAGGAAGGAAAGCAGGCAAGATGGACCATGGAAATGCACCGTGTGTGTCTGTAGGTGACCTGAATTTGACAGTAGTGTGTGAGTGTGTGTGTGAGAACACAGTCAAGCACAGTGCTAGCCATACATGTGTGTCTGTTGGAAAGCTATGAACTGTGCATGGTAGAGCTGGCAGTTCACCATCTCCCCCTCTGAACAAGGGGACTGGCTCTGCCAGGAGTTGCACTGGCACCTCCATGGCCAAGGTCAGAAGCAGTGCTAGTACCTGATGGTGACTGCTGTCTGCTGGGACCATGTCCTTTATGGGAATGCCCAGGACCACGAGCCTATGGCCTGCCATGTCTTGGTGTGGACAGCACACTCCCCTCTGTAGCATTGGATGTACTGCCACTAAGGGAGTGTGATTGTGCATGGCCACATGGACTCTCAGCAGATGGGGTTGGTGACCTACATCCATGAGTCCAATGCTCAACTCCAACCAGGCATTCCAGCACAGACAATGTGCATTCCAAGACAGATATTCTGTGATCTGTCTCAGACCACCACTCAGATCACTTTGATCCAGGGTGTCACCAATGTGGTGGAGGCAGTCACAAATGTCAGACTGTGCTGCATCCATAACCCTAAGCATACATCTGAAGTTGTGTTTAGAATGTGCCTGTGCCTCCATGATGCCCCAAAATATACACTGAGTGATCCATGATTTGACACCTGCAACAGGTGGTGGAAGGACAGCAGGTCTTCTACAAAACCCTTATCAATTCCTCTGTGTGGAACCTCACCAGCTCTTTGGCTATGGCCAGTGTCTACACTCACTGGAGTCATAGTTGCCACACTTTCCTGTTCAATGTCCACATCCTCTGACTGTTCAATATCTGTGGCCTCTGTGAACTGGGTTTGTGTAGGCATACTGACTATGTGTAGTGACAATGAGGGCAGAAGAGGAATGTCAACCTCTGGGACAAATTCAGCCCATGAAACCCCCACCTGTGCCTCACTCTGGCCACCATCATCCTCAGAGTTGGAAGAGACACTGACATCAGGTTGTGTAGGGGACAGAGACCAACAACCCTGGTCACCTGTGATAAGAAAGAGAAACGCAGCACATTAATACATGTATTATTATGCTCTGCAGTACTATGTTACAATATATGTAAAGCTCTAAATGTTACTGTCACTAATAAACACCTGTTTAGAACTCAGCCTCATATAGTAGGACATGAGAACACTGCTTTTCCCACAAACAGCTGTAGTTACTTGTCAATAAAAGCTCTTTACACAGCAATCTCTTCAGTGAGAATGAGGTAAACTGTTGACATTTGTGAAGACTCTGCACAGTTGACACATATGACAATCTGTAGTGTCCTGACAATAATGTCACATCCATCAGTGTGGTCACACCTACAAGACATAGGTATAACTCTAATGTGTGCACAGTCAGAAAATATCTATGCAGTTGACAATCATGCCAACAGTACAGCAATCCAGGCAACAGTCCTGGGACAACACTTTAGGGAATACATCACTGTAAATCTACACATGTAACAAAGCAGTTTTGTGCTTACCAGGAGCAGGACCATGGCCTTGTCTGATACCTGATGGACCTTTGAAATGCTGAGGGGAGGTAAAGTAACTACCACTGCATGTTACACTATAACAACATAATACTTCCATATATCTCACATTTACAGTAGCTACTGTGGTAATTGTTATTTTGTGGAAAATATGAGCATGTGATTCAGACTGCAGTTAAACCCCTCCTCCCAAAGAACAAAGACCTGACACCCACATAACAGTATGTACACTTTGACACAGTGAATGCTACAGTATTCATGTGCTGATCTAACTAAGCTTACCTGGGCACTCCTCTGCCATGGCACCTGTGGCACTCACATTCACGATGTATGGTGTGATGGATGCCAATGAACTTTTGTGTGTTACTAGATTCACCAGGAATTCCTTAGTGGATGAGAGTGGTTATTCTGCTGCAGGCCCAACACCGGTGACACACAATCCCTGGCTACATCTGCTGCTCTTCTGTGTGCAGCATTAATCATGTCTGCTGCATGGTGTTGAACATGCTCATATGTCCTGCTCTGATGACTTATGGCATTCATGTCACGGACAAGGTCAGACCACAGTGCTGCCCACTGTTTCCTGCTTTGCCTCACCCTGGATAGTAAGATTTCATGGTGTTGATGGAGGCCTTCCAGTATAATATAATTTATTGCATCCATGAAAGGGGCATGGCATTTGGGATACATGTTTCCTGAAAGCAACAAAATGGGAACACATGTCAGGATCACATATGTGGAAGTGCACAATGTAGAGATACTACTACAACATAATGACTAGTAGTTTCCACTGCTTGATCACAGATCATATTCCGTAGTGTGCAAGCATACTAAGCATGTGGAAACAACTAAGATACTAGCGATAGTCAGCTAATGCTGTATGATCATACACCCAACACTGGACTCCATTGTAGTGTGCCCTATGGGGCAACTCCATTGATAACATGTCAAAACAACAGTGCTAAACAAATAGCAGTGTGGTATTACAACCACTATAAAGGGATAGTCCCACAAGACCAGTGTGCCACATTGACAAAAAAAAATTCCTCCCTTGATGTACTGTAATCCTCTGTAGATGTCACAAATCTAGAGATCAATGACATGTTATTATCACAGTTCTAAGAAAGCCTTAATGTTGTAATCCCCATTGCTCCTAAGTATGCTCACACATATGCATCATGTTGTAAACAAAAAGTTTACATATCTGATGGTATACAATACTCCTCTTTTGATATGTGCAGATATATAAAGTTTTTGGCAACATGTTTACTGTGTGAAGAAAGTCTCATACAGAATGTTTCCCATAGCCAGCTGCATTCCTTTTTAACATGTTTCTCATTACCAGGTGATTGCCTTTTAACCAATCTGTGGTTCTAACATGCTAATTTCAGCTAACACAGGTGATTTGCAGAATGATCAGCCAATGACATGCAACCACTGAACAAGATATAAGGCCTTCATGTAGATTAGCAGCCCTTTCTGATATGTTGTGCTGGACTTTGCTGGGGTGAGGAGATTTTGTCATCACAGAGGGTAGGTCTGTAGCATACAGATGTGTGTGCTACAGGCTGCAATTGCTGCTGCAGGCAACAGGCATAGGCAGAGTGTGTGAACACGGTGAAGGACAAAAAGCTGTAAGAGTAAAGTACAGTTGTGTACACTTACCATAAATGTAGATGTTCGAGTGTATTCACTGTTGCAGTCTCAGTCCTAGGTCTCTTAGAGGGGTAAAGTTGGCTTCCCCTGATTAAAGTAATAAGGTCTTCAGTCATTCTTATTATTTGTTCTTTAGGCATAGAGACCTGACCATGTGGTTTGGGCATCAGTTTTCTAGGCATGGTTCGAGTTTTAGGCCTTGAAGAAGAAGAGGGTGCCGGTTTAATATGCAAATCAGTAGGCCTAAATACACCCTCAGAAGCCAGTGCCTGCACAGCAGCTCCGGACCCATCCAAGGTAGACACATCCGCAGGTTCCACAGTTGAAGCATCTCACGGCATACCGGACTCCGAATGGGTCTCAGTAGATGCCTGCGAATCTGAAGTAGCAGGTACCAGGGGCTGCGAAAGCACCACACTGAGTACTGGTGAACTGGGCGGCCTGTCTCTCTTTATTTTTGCATTTCTTCAGAATGTCGGTAGTCGGATGGCTTACCGAAGACATATCAGGATAATTGAACCAAGCACCAAAAAATTTAGAAGCGCAAATATACCGACGATGGATAGTTCGTGGTTTAAATAAGGCACAAAACCAACAGCGAGGTACGTCGTAGTCAGGACCTAGGCAAGGAATACAGTACGAATGAAAATCTTTATGAGGTATTTGCTTTCCACAAGAAATGCAATTATTTACTTTTATTGACATTGATTTAGAGCAAGAAAAAGTTTCCCCAACGCAAAGGGGTACTTAGCTTTTAGTTGAAGACTTTGGTTCTGAAACTCGAAAATGAAAATTTCAGGAGTCGGCCGACTGGCACTTGTGAACTGCTTCTGCTTTGGGCACTGCGCGGCACGAAAGACTGATGTAATGACATCAGCTGCATGTTTTATACCCCTGATGACCTGACATCATGGAAGAAAAGACAGCTACTGATGCAGGACCCAAGACTTTGTTAATTAAGCCAACTGAGGGCTACCTGCAAGCAGACAACCCAAATGGAATGACTGCAACAGTGAAACACGAAGAACATCTGTAGGAGCTGTGTCAGCCTTGTTGTAGAGGCAGAGTCAGAATGAGGGTAACCCTTTCTCTCAGATTAAGGCATGTATTTAAGGTAAGTATATTAGGCAATGGTATCACAGGCAGAGTACTAGGCAACATGTTTGTTGTGTCCTTGAGCAACACAGGGGGTAAATTTAACATTAAGTCAACCATTTGGGCAACTGTCAGGCCATGTTACAGCCTGGTACTCATTTGGAACGTGTATGCTGGCAGTCATTCTTACTAGCAGGGACTTCATATGTGTATGTTAGTTGTGTAGCTCTGCTAATCTGTAATGTGATTATGACAGGATTGTGTGCTGTACTCTTATATTAATGGGCCTCATTTGCATTACCTGACTTAAAATCCCGTGTCAATGCATATTAATGCATGACCTGACACTTTATGCAGTTATAGTGCTGCTATAGGGATCTGTGTAGTGTGTTCCTATCTATAGGCCTATGACTTCAATCAGAGAAAAGCAGACATTTGATTTGGAATGCATTGCGTGGATAAAGAGTGCATGACTCAGTCAGTCATTAATTTCTGGCTTCACAATAACGTCATTTAAATGCTACTCACCACTGGATTTGAACCCAGGACTGTGCGTGGCAAAAGTTACCAACTGCACAGCATTTAACAGACTGAGTTACTGAGCCACTGTTACAGGAAGTGTATTTGTCAAGATATAAATGCACATATACAGGCTGTGACATACTTTTTTTACATTCATCATTATGTGAATGGCTTTATATGGATGTATTTCTCGACCAGAGTCCCAGTTGAACATGTATGTTGCCATTAATGTTTTAGCGGGCATATTTCTAAATGTTGCTGATAAACGTGCAGATTTACCTGCTATTAGAGACATCACTTACATCCATTATTCTGCATATGGCTTTCTACTGGTGTACTCTTGCACCAGACTCCAAGTCACACTCCCTTTTTTTCCATTACTCTTTCAGCAGGTTTGAGCAATGTGGCATGATGCGCACCTCTGATTACACATGCTTAATTATGGTAACTTGCAATTACTGTGTTTTGCTTAAACCGCCTGTTTTAATTAACAGCTGTGTGGCATGGCAGGTTAATCAGTGGTCTGCAGCTGCAATGATCTTGGGTTCAAAATAGGGGACGTGTTTACTTTGGATGCGTTTATTATTATTTAAAACACATATATCAATATTGCTCCATTTAACTGAGCTTATCAAAGCTGCATGATGCTCCATGTCATTCGGTTTTGTGCAAAAAATCTTTAAAGAAAAGAAAAATGGGGAGATAGCAAAGTGGTGAAATGGGGTGCAAGCAGGGGGAAAACATAGTGAAAGGAAGGTAGGTATGTGCAGGAAGGGTGTAGGAAAGGACCATAGCTACCTATTTCTTGTACAGCAACAACTGTGCACTTTGACCGAATTTGTAGATGAATTTGGACTCTCATCCCCAGAGAGAGAGGAGAGGACAACATAATTGCATTCTCATGCCAATTGGACCAAATTATGTGTGTCCAATGGTCATGTGTGCAAAATAGAGAGCTATGTATGGGACAATCTTTTTTTTGGGGGGGTGGCAGGTGCCCATTTTTTTTAAAGTGAGAGTGGATTGTTGGGGAAGGGTCATAGGTACATGTGGGGGAGGTAAGTTGGGAAGATGAGGAAGCTTTTGCAGACAGATAAGACAGACAAGACAGCAGACAGGGGTGGCGTGTGACACAAGAGGGGGTGAACACCATGGATGGTTGAGGGTGTTGTGGAATCGCAGTCCCATGTGGCTCCACAAGGTAGCAGCATGACTCATGTCCCCACACATGGGACTGTCAGTACTGCTCTGTCACTGCCATGGAGGTGGCAGTGGTGGAGGCTGGGCTCTGTGGTGAGCCTGTCCCAGTCAGGTGGCCAGTATGCTCTCCATCTGGCGCACGCATCATCCAAACCTAAGGTAAATGATCCTGTACACCAAAACTGGCAGTTCATCATGGGTGACAACTCCCCCTCCACCACCGCTCCCAGAGGAGGGGCCCGGCCCCCATTCTGTGGAGCAGAACTATCCAATGTTGCAGATAGTGCAGGGGCAGCAGAGGGGGCACCACCGGTCAGGGTCCCAGACGTGCTGGGTCCTGGTGCTATGGCCAGAGGAGGCAAGGTAGGTGGATCACCAGAAACTGGCCTACCTTGACACACTGTAGTAAATTAATTCCAATAAGTTACGGTTAATAATAACCAAACCATTTTTAATATTAACATGATGGAACATAATATTGGTTAATCTAAATGCATATAAAGGTATATTGTGTGAAACACAACATTAAATAATATAACAGCAAGTATGTTAAAAGCAAGCCAGTATGAAATAACTCAGAAAGTCAACAAAACAGTTTTCATAATAATACATACCAATAAAAAATTAAAGTTTAACAAAATATAGTTTAGCAAAATATATTAATATTAAATCATAATAATAAATAACAATAATAAATTAAGGAAGATAAGGTGTGGGAAGAGAGAGAAAAACATACCATTAGTGATGCCGCAGATGATATCCCTAAAAAGACCACTATTATATAGTTCTACAGGTGTGCATTGTCAGTTGTGAGCACAGTGACTACAATTCCTCTATAGATGATGTAGCACATACACACCTCTCAAGCTGTTAGCAAGGGACAGTGCAGGCCAAGCACTAAGAAATGCAGGTGCACAACTACACAAAACTGTTTCAGATAATGTGCACATATATGAATACCAAAGTGTTCTGTAAATGGATTTGACAATACATTGCATTCCAGGTAATCATTTATCAGCTAATCATGGACCAGACAGCTTGGGCAGTTGTAATTACATTATGAAAAATCATGACAGTGGAGAGGTATGTTTGTGTACATTAAGTAGACCAGACATCCCATGCCTTATTTGTGAGGCATGGGAGCAGAACCCAAAAGCTGTGACAGCAGGGGACATTTGCAAATAATGTAACAACTGACTGCAGCAACTTAGAACAGACATGCAATGAATACAGCCATACTGCAGGTATTAAGACACATTTTGTTCTAAAATCACAGTCCTTCTTTACAATTGATTGGGTTCTGCAATACATATTTCAAGCAATTAGTTTTGCATTCCAAAGTTATTGCAGTTTTACAGTTGACTGCAGCAACATTACAATAGACATTCAATGCATACAGCTCTACTGAAATCATGTTATGACAGATGATCCTCCTTTACACCTTATTGCTTACTGTTATTGGAATTGTTTATTAGTTATGGCACTATAGTTTTTATTGTTTTACTGCACTACACTCTTTATTGTTTATTCTTTATTGCAATACAGTTAGCATAATATATTCGTACTTACCACACTCATGGCACATCCTGGCCAGGTGCCCGGCATGGGACTGCATGTTGCTGGCCCTCTCAGCTGCAGCTGTTGGAAGACAAGTCCACCATTATGCATGCCAGTTTTGTGCAGATTCAGCTTGTATTTTAGTAAAGTAGTGGTAGAAATACTTACATATGTCTGGGGCATGGCCATCCCTGGTGTCTTGGACCCAGGTGTCCAAAGTTCCCCTCTTTCTATGCTTCAGATCATCTTAGTGGTGACAACACTACCCGCCAGTGCAGGGGATACCAGTAACACTGGTAAGTTCCCTAGCCAACCGATCACAGGCCTCAGTCTTACAATCTGAGCCCTGGTAACCTCCCTGCAAAGCCTAGGTTTGTAATTGCATACCAGAAGCACAACAAAAACTCTGGACTCCAGCCCACTCCATCTCTGCACCTGAAAGGGTAGACCCTTTCCAACGTCACCTGGCATACCAACAGTTAGACTTCAACAAATGGTGCACAGTTCCAGCCTATTAGCCTTAATATAGGATGTTTTCCCACCCTTGCATGTCATATTGCAACATTAAAAAAGCATTGCGTTGCTTAGCATTGTGCAAACTTGCTTAGTGGAGCTGAGCATTGCTGAAACTCACACAACCATGATTTTAGAAATGCTTAACAACACACAAACAGTAGTCACAGTTAACTATGTTTAAGCAGTGCTTAGCAGCATGCTGCTCTTGTCAATGTGACAATTTTGTTTTTAAACTAAAGAAAAAATTAAATTAATAAAAAAAAATGGGACTCAAACCCAGAACCTACTAAACTTTAGGCCATGACTCTACACATTTAGCTAATTGGATAGTATGTAAACTAGTATAATTTAACATATACTACTAAAGCTCCCTGTCAGCATTGCTAAGCACCACACCATGCCATACAAACCGACTTAAACAAAAACAGACATAAATAATTAATTACACCTGGTTTCTATTTTTATATGTTTGCTAGGTGTCACTAGTGTATGTGTAAGCACAGCTCGGCTCTGCTGCACTTGGCACCACACAAATGGACATTAAAAAATAATAAAAAGAAAATTAGAAAATGAAAACACAAATTATTAATGCACAGCACATTTCAACAGTAGCAGGGTACATTACAGGGAGTCTCACCTTGTACATAACATCTGACCAGGAATTCCCTGGACAATCCACAACCACGGGATAGCTTCTACACTTCTGTCTGCACAGATTCAATATCCTTTTTACTGTTTTCCCTTGGCAGCATGCCATGGTTAATATGCATGGCACACTGCCAAGGGGAAACCATGGCCGTGTACATGGGTACATTCCGTGTAAGCTCTACATGGAGTCTACATGGATTTTATTGAACCCTGGGGACAGATTGCGTTTTTCTGTCATTAGTCTATCAAGTATGGAATAAATAAATTTTCCTTGATCTCTGCTACTGAAATAATGTACTGCAAATGCAGTTAGAACCTTTTTAAAAGTAAAGAGTTTCATTTTTTTCATTTGACATAAATTAAGGTTGATGTTTTATTTTTCTTGTCAAGGAAAACCACAAAGCATTGGTGTGACATGATGTCCCCAAATAATACCAATATTGAAGCTGTCTCCCATACCAAACTAGGTATATCAATCAATAACCAACTGAAATTTGACTTGCAAATTCAAAACTGCATTAAAACAAAACACAACAAAAACTGGGTATGTTCTAACCATAAAAATCTCACTATACCTGCTAACAATTGCATCTCTTCTTCCTTCTTTTTGTATTCTGCACCTATCCTTGCAAATCTGCAAACCTCTCTCAAAAGTAAACTTGAATTGTGTTACAACAAAATTGCCAGATTTGCAGCTAATAAATCCTATGCCACATCACTGTATTGCTCTTAAAATGGTAAATTGGATAGAAGTACCAAAATACCTCCAGTATACTTGACTGCTTCAAGTCCATAAAATGATATATGCAACTCTTCATCATGCCCAACAATCAGATCCATTCTTATTCAGTACTCACCAAGTCATACACCAACATCTTCTGAACAACAACTAATTTTTATCTACAAACCACATAAATCTGTAGGACAACTCTTACATTCAAACTCTGTTGCCATTCACTGGAATAACATCCCTCTGAAAATCAGAGCACTAATAAGTACTCATTGGTTTAAAGACTCCCCAAAAAGTTTCTTTCCCAAGCCTGGTTCTGTACATGTACCTCTCAAGCCAGGCTCTGTACATATATCTCTCCTGACTAATCAACTGCCACTTCCACTAATTTTACCTGTCACTGCCTGAACATCCTCGTTCTATATCATCCACCATCTTTGTTCATCGTACTTTTATAATACAGAATCTGCTCTTCATATACTACTCATCATATCTATATTAGTCATATATAGTTCTGCCATCCATTATCTTCCACTTTGCCTGCCAATGCTTCTCTATTTCCTTATGACTTTACTGCTCTAATTTGTTGATTTTTCTTTTTAACTTTGCTTGTTTTGAATTATATTGTTTAATATGCAAATGTTCCTTTTCAGTTATGTAATGCTGTAATGTCAGAAGCTTTTCTCCCCTTGCCTCCACTGAAAATGGGGCCTATGGCTAGTCAGAGTTTCCAGGTAAACAAATGTCAAATAAAATAAATAAAACAAAATAAATAAGGAGAAAGCATATTTGATCATCAGATATCACAGCACAGTTTTGGATGGCTCATTGAATGAGTGATCAAAATAGCAGTCTAATTAGTAGGACCATCCATGAATTTAGGTCAGGAGTACTATCATGCAATCATGAAAACAGTTAAAAGGTGATATCACTGGAAATGTACCAGTAACCTCTCCTGGGAAATATTATGTCTGTGCAGTGTTTGGTTAAGTCTCACATTCTATTGGTTAGCTGCCCCAGGAGTGCACTGGGCTCAAGCTGAGATGGGTGAAATCCTTGGGCATCAGCGATTAAAGCCCTATTCTATAGTTGACAGTAATGAGTGTTTGTTGTATACTCTTAAGACCAGTCACAATCTGACATATATATTTTGGCGGCAACGGTGCAGATGTGGGTTTCATAGCTCTGCTTTCTTGTCACATTGATGACAGCAGTGTGGATTTAGGCTCCATCTCCATTGGTAGCAAGCTGTCACACTTCCCATACTCCATTTCATGGCAGGGCATTCATTTTACTTTGGAATAGAAAGAGCTTCTTCCTTCAAATACTACACCATAAAAAGAATACAAACTTAGATGTTTTAGAAGAAAATCCCAAACATATTTTTTCTTCTACCATTCCTCCAGCTGCATTCATTACATACTTATATTGAAGTCTCTAACATGTTTTATGGTGAGAAGAAAGCTTTTTCTTTTTTATCTAATACTTTAAAATATCTCATTATAAGGAAACTACAATAAGCATCTTTTATT
Source organism: Protopterus annectens (assembly GCF_019279795.1). Classification (NCBI taxonomy): domain Eukaryota; kingdom Metazoa; phylum Chordata; order Ceratodontiformes; family Protopteridae; genus Protopterus; species Protopterus annectens. The sequence goes on from NC_056745.1 coordinate 1,290,944,839, forward strand.
ATAATTTATATTAAAATTTCTTAAAATCATCATTTACAAATACATTCATAGGCGCCAGAAGCTGTTGAAGACTCGGGGAGGGGGGGTACAGCGGGTGAGAGGAGTACTTAGTGATCTAAAAAGGGCAATTTTTATAACTATTTACTACCACAACATAAGTTCACTTGGAGGACATTTTAAGCTTAGCCAACTCCCTTTTGGTGCTTGAATTAACATTTTCTGATTCATCTTACCTATCCCATGGCTGATAATTGTATATTAGCCCTAGTGAGAATAACTGTGATCATACCATAGATAATTTGAGGGGGCCAATATAAGAGATGTAGCATCTAGGAACTACCTCTATCCATTAGTGGCATGAGGTGCAATCCTAGAGTACATTTTCAATTACCCATCCTTAGATCCAAGTTGCATTTGAATATGGATGGATGAGCTTTGATTTATTTTTATGGATAGTCTGTTCTGGAACAGTGGTAGCCTCTGTGATATATATCCATCTCTCCACAGCATTCAGTTTAGATACCTGAACTGAATATTTCTGATGCCATTTGACTTGCTGGTGTTCAGTAGGTCCATCTGTATTAGGTCGGAGGATGCCTTGTATGCCAGACATGTCACCTCTAAGCACTCTGTATAAGATACTGAGCATATTAATAAATCTTTGAGGTGGTCAATGCAAGACCTATTGTTTAGGTCTTGTGTCCTGTTAGTTAGGTATCTCTGAAGGTATTCCAATTGTTGCATGGGGCTGGGACAGATACATACCAAAGTGGGCATTATACAAAATGATTGACCTAATGAGAGCTTTGTAAAGGGGGACAACAGCATCTCTAGATCTAGTCACAATCAATTTGTTTATACGATGTGCAATATAGAAAGGCTTTTTATGACTCTGGTCACGTGTTGTTTAAAAGTTAGGTCACTGTACACACAAGTTTCAAAATGCCAAACAATTGGGTCACTTCTCAGAGGTCATTGTCATGATTTTGACACCAATAATTTGGGACAAACCTTCCTGCATGATGGTTAAGTCATTTGGGTTTTCAATAAATGCTCTTAGCTTCCAGTCATCTAAACATAGCCAGCCAAAGCCCTTTGCTATTTCCTTTTACTTTTGAGATGTATATGCCAAACAGAAAAAGTCTCAGCACTGAACCCTGGTGGACTCCATTGGTGACTGATCTCTTCCCCTATTTTGATCTCCTTCATCCTGTGAGCAAGTTGGCAATCCAGCTAGTGATGCAAGTGTTTGCTCCTACAGTATTCATCTTTTGTACTACACCTGAGTAGGTGATTGTGTCAAAAGGCTTGGCCATGTCAAGGTAATGTGGTGTGAACTGTTTTACCTTTGTCCATTGCTTTGGTAATAAGTGTAAAGCTTAAAATTTGTCCATGATTTTGAGCCTTTCACACTTTCCTCTGGGCTGTTTTTAAACACATTCTTAGGGCCATGCATACATGTATGCATTATTTGATTCACCTTCCTGATTGTATTAAATTATATTCCTTGTATAATACAGCACCAATTGTTAGAATGTTTTTTAAATGTGTAGTTTTGAAGAGTCTTCTAGTAAGCAATGAAACAAAATGTATGAACCAATAATGAAAAAAAACTACCCATTTCAAAAAATTTAAACCATAAAAGGCCACTCAGACTACTGTCATTACAATCCATCAGTATCAATAAATATGCAAAATCTCTGCAGAAGTAAGTCATCTAAATAATTCCACATTAAAGGGATATCTAACTAATGAAAATGTTGCTGCTAGGAAACAACTTTATATTTCATTGTTTCATCTACAAATAAAGTGGCTGTTGCCCTTGAGGAATAAATTGCCTATGTTACATTAAAAGTGATAAGCTAGTAATATTGCAATAGGGAATGGATTGCAAACTGATAACAGGTACATAGTTACTAGGTAACTCCTCCAAAGGAGGGCATTCACAGGAGTGCATCATTCACTCCCTTTAAAGTACAACACAGTACAGTATCAGTGATCCATCTGCATACTGTGGGAGTAGAACCCACAGCCTTCTGCATCAAAAGTAAGGTTACTGCCTGTTGTGCTACTAACAATGCCAACAAACTTGGAATAAGCAGCACTAAACTTCTCTTCCCCTGAAGCTCTCGGCTTCTTATAAAAGTTTTTATTTATTTGACATTTGTTTAGCAGGAAAATGTGACTTGGAACAAAGCCAATTTTCATCAGAGGCCCAGAGAAAAATACTCCAGACATATGTCTTTGTAATATGGGAGGAAACCTGAGCACAAGAGGAAAACCCACACAGACACAGGGAGGATGTACAGACTCCACCCAGAAGGCACCCCAGTCAAGAATCTAAACAGAGAGCCTCTTGCTGTGAGGCAACAACACTACCACTTCACCATCCACTTGACACAACTAAAGCTCAAAATTTTCCAGCAGAAGAAATCTGGAAAAAGCCAACATTTATTTGGGGGGGCAAAGGCCCAAAACCAGGGACACATTTTAAATATTGCTTGTATAATCTTAGAAAGTTGCTAAAATAGTGTTTTTTGTTACCATGTGTTTCCAAAGATTTGCCAGAAAACCACACATTTTAAGAGGAATAGACAAAAAGTATGAGCCAAATATTCTGTGAAAACCCAGACAGTTGAGAACTATGGATTGAACTCCCTGAATCACAAGTGGTGGTGTGGGTAAAGAATGCAGGCGGCTGTACTTAAGGTACAGGGTTTGAGCATGGCTAATTCCAATAATCAATTAAAAGTAACTTTGCAGCACTCACAGTGTGCCCAGTAATGACTCCTGCAATTCATATGGAGTTACATGTATAGGTAACATATCTAAGTGTGATTGTAAAACCCATTACCCCCTACTACTACTACTGGAACTGTCTGGGTATTCTTCTTCCACATTGCCCTCATTTCTATGTGTCTCTCTGTACATAAGAGACTGTGGTCACTGGGTGCAATTATTTTAATGATCAATGCTACTTTTGTCTTCTTTTCATGGACTGCTATATCTGTTTTTTCTCTTATCTACTTTTTTAACTGTTGATAATGGGTGATCTGGTGGGATATAAACTTCATCATTTTCTATAATGATTTATGGCTCATGTTTCCAGTGTTTTTCAGCAACTTCAATACCATATTAAGAATAGTTATTCAGTATGGTCAAGGTTATGATAAGAAAGCATGAGGATGACTGCCAGCAGGATCTTATAAAAGCATACATCACTCTTCCTTGTCAGGCAGCTGAAATTAAATAATAATTTCATTCATACTGTGTGATTTAACTATAAAAATATGAGCTCTCCTTTAGCTTGGGAAGACACAAGTTTATTTTACTTGGTTTTCTGTGATCGTGTTTTTAAATAAAGAGATTTTTTTTGTTCGGCTAAAATCTAAGTTTTGTGTCTTTACTTTACAAGAACAAACTGGTGACTAGGAAAACTGGTGTAACTTGTTTACTTCTGCACACTCTGATATACTCATGATCAATGGCCACCAGTAGATGAGAAGAAATGATAGTGTCAGCAACAAAAGAGAATCCCTGAACTCACCTGTAAAGAACTCTCCCCACACACATATGTATATGCACGTATATATCAGTCCTGCTCATGCAAAGAAATGAATTTACCTAAAATATGTTAACCAAACAGAAATACATTTGTTTCATTCATTTTCTGATAGCACTGTGATCATATTCAGGATTGCAGAGGAGCTGAAGCCTATCCTGGTAAGAGTAGGTATGAAGCAGAGAAATAATCCTTGATGATGCACCTGCCCATCAAAGGTTAGCACAGATTTACTAGCTATGCCCCCTTCTGCCAGGTAGTTACATTGCCACCAAACATTCCAAAGCCAGCTACTCTAAGGCTCTAGCAAGGGTACCCAATTATGCTGAGTGAAATTAATATTAATACAAATGATAGTGTTTGGCCAATGCGGTAAGGCTTTCAGGAGTGGCCAGAGCTGTCACCAAACATACATAAATACTCTCAGAGATTAAAATATTCTCTAAAAGACTAGCCACAATGAAAATGTTAAATATATTTAATAATAAATAATAAAAGAACATGAAAATACTAAATATATATTTATAATAAACACCAGAGTTCCAGCCACAGGAAATAGTAAAAATGACACAGTTGGACAGGTTCACACAGTTACAGAAAAAACAATACTTAACAATCTCACTAGATTTTCCAGACTGATCTAAAGAATTATTATTCCCTGGTTATTTACTACAGCAAGGCATGATGAAGTAGGTGAGGGGTCCTTTCTTGTCAAGTAAAAAAAAAAACAGACTGCTCTGAGACTTCAGTCTTACCTAGTATTAAAAATTACTTTTAGTGATGGATTACAGAATGACATTACATACATCTGGTCATCTGACATCTGGTTTCCATGTTTCACCCCTTGGATAGATGCTGTCAGGATTTATCATGTACATGTCAATAATACATACACACACACACACACACACACACACACACACACACACACACACACACACACACACACACACACACACACACACACACACAGCCTTGCTAAGGTCTGCTGCAGCTCCTTGAAGCCATAAAACAATTTCAAACCTCTACCCTTTCAGAGTAGCAATTAATTCACCCCAATGACAATGCAGGAAGCTTCCTAGTACAGGTTTTTTGTCTCTGGCTGCATTGAAAACTGTAAGATACAATTTTTATAGCCTAAGCCAGGTAATTTAATTTCAAACTATTTTTAGAGTTTGATATTAACCTCTTTTCTTCCAGTATTCTATGTTAAAACATATAAATTTAAAAAGTTACAATGATACATGTATATTTCTTTTTTTGTCCAGCAGGGCATACTGTTGGTACATTTTTTTTACACAAGCAGCTTTATAAATACATTTTTAACACAAACATCTGTACAAATCAGTTTGATATACAAATGACATATAATTCTTTAAAAAATTCTAGCTAGCTCTGCTTGCATATGTTACACATCCACTGCCCTACCTGTCCTGGCATACCTGGCAATACCTCACATCGTCACAGTGATGCAATAATTTTTGTTACTTTATACTCTATACCTTATAAGGTATACTTATAAGGATACTTATACTTTATCCAGCACAATGAAAAGTGGGTAAACTGGTGGGTCAAGTGGTCTTTGTAGCCAAATACTATATTTAGTGTTATGGTAGAATGTTACTCAGGAACTCCCTCAATTTTTTTAAGCAGCTCAGTAATGTCCTAAGTAAATGTTTGCACCAGCTCATCAAATCAATGAAATAGGTGTTATATACAACAACACAAGCCATGTTTGACCTCTGCATAAGTAATGGTTATAAAATACATTAGGTACTCCACCATATGGCATAAGCAATAATGATAAACACATTAGAAAAAAAAGCAATTTCCCTGTACAGGATATCTAATGCATGATGGCCACTCTAGGCCAGCATGAATCACACCTCTGTAGAACCACACAGCTTGTTTTATCACAGGTACAGGACTGCTACTATCTACAGGAAAATATATTGCAGATGATAAACCAAATGCACTACTTTCAACAACACCAATTTTTATAATGGATGTCATAGGTTATGTGGCTTCCCTCCAAACAGCTCATAAATGTGAAAGACTGGTGACTGCATCTTGTGAGGGTTTGGTAATCTGTGCAGGATTAGTTTCTATATTTTACACTTTGTGTGATAGCAAGTTAGACTTTGGCTCCCCAGTAACCCCAAATAGGATTAAATGGCTAATCGGAGAATGAATGAATGAATGAAATGCTTTCACCATTTAACCAGTATAATCATTCAGGTACTAAACGGGACTTGTTCTGGATAGTACAAAAGAGAAAAATGAAACTGACTATTATCAGGAATTGATATAAAATAAGCAGCATCAACAATCTTCCAGCTTGGACACAGAAAGGGTATTGCTCCTGAAGGAATAAACGACATGGAGAGGGAAGGAATGAACTCAAAAGTGGTACTATAAATGTATGCAAGCTATGGTGCAGGTAGATAGGTAGCTATTTTACTTCATAAATGACTGTCACAACCTTCTTTTCCTCTCATATCACAGGTTGCAGAGATAACTTCCTCACATTCAGACTTCTGTTCACAGCACAGCATCTGTAGCATCGAATAATACCCGGTTATGTTAAGATTTACACAGAAACATAAATTACAATGAATTAGCTGAAAACAAACCACAAAGAGGATTAAGCATTTTTACCTGCAAGTCATATTAATGGCACAGGTAAGCTGCAGCAGAATCTTAACTTAATCAGACTTTTTGTATATCCTACTGTGTGCGTGGACAAAGGCAGTTAGTGGTGTTGAGTGCTGACACATGTTTTATTTGTTAACAATTCCATGCCTGTTAATTCAAAGCCATATTAGATGGGAAGATATGCCCTATTCAGACTGAATTTACTGCCAAAAGAAACTCAGTAAAAACACACTGAAATCATCTTTTTACTTTTAACATACCATGCCTTAGCACTTCTCCATGGTAATGAAGTGATCATGTTTAGAAATCTTGAACTATTTTAGCAAGGAAAAAAAAAACAATTAGATAGGGTGTATACTAGTTCGACACATAATGTGAAGCAGAAGCAGAAAACTGAAGTTGTAACCATAGATACCTTGCACCCACAAATTAAGCAAATCATGACTGCATTGCAGCTGTATGTGTTGTATGCACCAAATCTGTGTTTGACAACATTAAAGCATGGTATTCACAAAAGTCATTTGACTGACATTACCTCATTAGATTACTAAGTGACTCCTAATAAAAAACATTAGCACCTCTGCCAATACCGGTCCGCATTTAAATAATCCACTTCCACTTAGCCTAGAACAAAAAGATGCCCTCCATGTTCGAGCGACTACGTGATTTGCTTGTTGGTGTGTGTGACTGTAGTTATTCCACACATTTCTCATGAGAAGACTAGTCTCATGTAGAACGTAATAGTGGCTTCACACTCTAAATATATAATATTTTACAGAACACGTGAAATACTAGATTCTGTTAAAGGTCTGCCGATTTTGAGCTCATACGAGTGAGACATTAATCAGTTTACCAGCACGTGTCCTTGCTGCTGTTCCTAACACTAAGGATGGGAGACAGGCATGAGAAAGAAATTATTCTGACCGGTTTGCTTGAGCTCATAGAACAATTTGCAGGACAGACACACACACACACACACACACACACACACACACACACACACACACACACACACACACAGCACCATCCATACAAATAGTAAACGGAGCACCACTGCACCAGCCATATAAATAGTAAATGGAGCACCAGCCATATAAGTAATAATTGGAGCACTTCTTACTGTGGGTGACTCTGGCAACAGGCTTAGTGCTAGCAGCAATGAGATTGGGAAATACATTTACCATGCACTTTTGAGTTTTAAAATTCACTTTAGCGTGTGACACACGCATGAGTCCTCCTTAAAGAAAAACATGTCTTGCAGCTGTAAAAGTGGGGGGGGGGGGGCTTTTCCTCGGTCTATGGTTCCAACACCTCTGAATACATTTTAAAGACTATTTCTCCTTGAAGCCTGACTTGTTCTTTTCCATATATTGTTTCCTTTAGATATGCTTAATTATACAGATGACACATGATAGGAAGTCTACTATGTATAAACAGCTCAATCTCATCCATCAGTAAAACTCACTTTTTTGTTTGAGAAAGGTAAGAACTTCACAGCCTCCCCTTTTTCTCTTCTAAATCTATTAACCATTCCCAGCCTTTCCACACTTCAGATGACTGCCCTGTTTTATAATCTTGTTTTCCTAACCATATTATAATTATGAAATATATATATATATATATATATATATATATATAGATATATATATATATGTATATATCTTGTATTTGTATAGCCCTTACCATAGAATGTATTTCCCCATCTCTCTGGAATAATTTAAACTTAGCTAAATATATTTTCATACAGGTAATACAAATATATAGACATGCTTCATATGCCTATCATTCTCATTTGAAAGTGGAGTCAAGCTGTTCACTATACTCAGTGTTGTTTATGCCTTAACTTTTTCCTAATGTTTTGTGATTTTTCTGCAATTCTTACACATTTTCTGGTTGCTGTGTATACTAACCATATACTTTTATATTCCATACATCTTGTGGTTACTTTTGTACTCTAACCATCTAATTTTCAATTCCACATATTTTATTTTCCTTTTACATTGTACAATGCTTGTTGAGATCCATCAGTTATTGTTATATTTTTACTTTACTAGTCTATTCCTTAAACACTATTATCCCCCTCACTTAATACAAGAGTCGTTCATATGCCTCACTTAAATGCATTTAATTTATACATACTTTACATTTTGATATGCAAGTTATTTTATGGTGGCATAGTCCATAGGTTCATAGGTAGGTACTAGGCTATCAGCCCTGGGGCCTATATAAGCCTAGCCAAAAAGGTTACCTGGCTTTCACCACCCAAGAACATTATTTTCCTGTGCCCCTGTCAAGCAGTGCCACAGAAGTGATCCCTGGGGTGAATTTTCTATTTCCCATCCAGTCGTCAAGATTTTTCTTAAAGAGGGCCAATGAGGAACTTTGCTTGACATGACTAGGTAGTTTGTTCCAGAGTATGGGAAGTCTCTGGGACAGGAATCTATCCCTCCAGCATGTTCTTTTTATTGTAGTAACAAGGTTTATGTCCCTGGAGTGTGTTGTTCAGAGAGATTGGGATTTTTTTAAGTGTAGCATGTCCAACAGCTCTGGGTTTGACATAGCTTTGTATGTTAGGCAGAGATCACCTCTGAGTAGGCGATATGCGACAGAGTAGAGCTGCAGTTTTTTGAGACGGTCTGCATATGGCATCTGTTTGAGGCTGGTAATCCTCTTTGTGAAGTATTTCTGTGACCTTTCAATTGTTGTAGGTGTCTTGTGAGATACGTGTCAAACGGGGCATTGTACTCTATAATGGGTCTGATGAGGGATGAGTAGAGAGGAACGATGACCTCCTTTTTTTTATAGGAGAACCCTTTTGTGATGAGGTGTGCCACACAGAAGGATTTCCTGACTACCTTGTTGATGTGGTTATCAAAGGAGAGACTACTGTCCACCTGTGTCCTGAGGTCTCTTATCACACTTTCAGTGTTCAGTGAGCTACCGCCTATGTGGTAGTTCATGTGTACCGAGTTTTTCCTAAAAGGAATGACATTGCACTTCTTGGCATTCAGCTTGAGGCCATGATTTTGACACCAAGCATATGTCTCTGTGAGGCCCTTTTGTAGAATTTCTACATCAATAGGTGATTCTATTATGGCTCCCAGTTTGCAGTTATCTGCGAACTTTGTTAGCCAAAGACCTTCTGTGTTAGCCTGCACTTCAGAGAAGTAGATGCCAAACAGGTAAGGACCCAGGACTGAACCCAGTGGTACTACACTCATCATTGGTCTGAAATCGGACTTGTAGTCGGCTACTTTTACTGTGAGCCAGTTGGCCACCCATCTTGTGACATAGGGATTTATGCCCAGTTTAGAGAGTTTATCTATAATTCCAGAGTGGTGGATGGTATCAAAAGTTTTGGTAAGGTCAAGATAGGCTGTGTGCACTATCTTGCCCTCATCTACAACTCTAGTGACTGCTTCAAAGAAGTCAATCAGGTTTAGTAAACATGATCTGCCTTTTACAAACCCAAACTGAGTGGGGTCCAAGGTTTGGAGGTTACCTATGTCTTTGTTTATAAGCTCCAAGATGATATGTTCCATGGCCTTGCAGACCAGGCTCGTCAGGCTAATGGGGCGGTAGTTTCCGGTGTCCGTGGTGGCACTCCCTTTGTGGAGTGGGATAACCATTGCTGTGCGCCATTCAGTAGGCACATATCCTGAGGTGAAGCTATGATTGAACATGGTAGTTAGGTGGGGTGCCAGTTTGTTCTGTAATTCATGCAGTATGCAGTCTGTGATGTTGTCTGGTCCCATGGATGCTGTGTTCTTGGCTTTGGAGAGTGTAGTCTTTACTTGTTCATCCATGATTACAGGGTTTTTGCATTCTTTTGGTATTAAGATGTGCCCTTTGGAGGGTGAGAGGGGGGTAAAGTTAGCACTGAACCTATCTGCCAGGATGTTGGCAATATCAGTTGGTTCTGTATATTTCGTGCCATTGTGCTGTAGCTCAGAGCAGATCTGAGTGTTGCCATTGAGATTCTTGACATAGCTGTAGAATGCTTTGTGGTTGTCTTTGGAATCAGTGGTGATTTTATTTTCATAACTGGCTTTGGAGGATTTTATGACAGATCTCTGCTTCATGCTGAGGCTGACCTGGGAGTTCCTCCAGTCTTGGAATTTTACTATTTTTTTTTGCAACAGCTTGTTCCTACTGTTGTAAATCTTGTTTATGGCAGGGGACCACCAGATTGGCTTCCTTTTTTTGGAGGATAGAATCTTGATTCTGTTGGGGGATGGCACGATCCATGCACTCATGTATGTGTTTATACAGTGCATTTGTGTAAGATTCAGCAGTTCTACCTCTATTTTCCATCTGCATGGGTGTCGTGAAGTTTGCCACTTCTGTCTTAAGAAGCATGAAGTTGGCTTTGCAGTAGTTTTTGATGGTGGTTTCCTTAATGGGGGAGTGGGGGTGGGATATGGATGTCTAGGGTGATTAGCTTGTGGTTGGATCTGACCAGCAAGTTGACCTCTGTCATGGAACACTGGTTACCCATATTGATAATGACCAGATCCAGGATATTGCTGCCCCTGGTGGGGGTGTGGACAAGCCGATCCAAGGCTTCAGAATTTATGAATTCCAGAAAATGTTGAGCAAATGAGTTGGTACATGAGTAGTTTTCCCAGTTGATGGTGGGGTAGTTGAAATTCCCCAAAATTAAGGTATTGTATTGTACCTTAATATTTTCCAGTATCTTGAGAAATGAAGAGTGGGAATCCTGGGGCATGGTGGAGGATCTGTAACAAGTTACAACCTGGATTGCAGTCTTGCCCAGTGTTAGTTGTGCTTGGATAATTTTGGATGCATTATCTTGAGCAACTAGCCTGGAGGGGTGGATATCCTTAATGAATATGGACACGCCTCTGCCTTTATTCTTTTTACAGGTTAGGTGGCTGAAAAGTGTGGTATGACTTATAAAAATACAGCAAAAAGGCCAGTAAAAAATCACCAGCTTGCACTTTATTAACAAGAACATCTCGAGTCTCTAGCGCTTCGGCAAGAAATGCCTTCTAGGAGTACATCAGTAAGGAAAAAACAGTGCCATTTTATACAAACACTGACTATCAATTATAAAACACTTAACTAATTAATATCTAAAACATTAAATACTGTATTTCTATGATACTAAGAAAATGATTATATGAAAAGTTTCCAAGAACATTCAGTATTAAGTCCACAAGGACTTAAAGTATCGTATTTTAAAATATAAATACTTGCTTTATATAACAAATGATGTTTGTTCTTAAACTCAGAGTTGCCAAAACCCCAATTAACTTGTTCTAGGATGCTGGCTTGCAGAGAGTCTGGATTGCTGTTGTGAAACAACTTAAAATGCATGGCAACAGGACTATCAACATTTTCAATTTTTATGTCTCTAATGTGCTCCTGCAGACTCAATTTAAAACTTCTCTTAGCTTCACCTAAGTAAAAGAGACTGCAGGAGCATCTGATAACATAAATAACATTAGATGTTACACAAGTAAAATGTCTTTTAGGACTAAAGGGAACACCATTGATATAACTAAAAAAAATTAACAACGTATTTGCATACTGAGCATCTAGTACAACCACTAGTACCCAGTATACCCAACGTGCTGCATAACTTATCCACTGACTCAACAAATTTATTGTGTATAATAATGTCCTGTATGTTCCTACCTCTTGTGTACGAAAATATAGGGCATCTGCATAATGTATCACAAAATAATTTAAATAAAAATGACCAGAAATGCTTATCTTAACTTATTCATCAGAAAACATCATTGTCAGAAATAACTACATACATTTGCCTAACCTCTAACTTACCTTATCTAGTATTACTGCCAGTATATCTTCTCTAATGATTCATAACAGAGGTACTGGCTGCTGACAAAATTATTTTGTTCCAATAAATTATTTTTTAGTTTAACCAGTGCCTTCTGGATGTCTTTCATGAAATAACCCCTTCTCAAGAACATGTTTATAAAAGTACACATTTCCTTGTATAATTCCTTTTCATCAGTATATCGTCTGTAGACGCCTACCTCTCCATAGGGTAAAGAATCCAGCAGATGAGATGGATGGCAACTGGTTCCATGTAAGAAAAGATGACTGTTATCAAACTTTCTATGAATTTTAGTTTTACTTTTTTCCCCCACTACACCTGTTAAATCAATATCCAGGAAACTTATAGTTTGGCCCTGTTGCAGTCCACCAAATTTTATTTGAAACCTGTTTACATCCAAATCTTAAACAAAGGGAGATAAATGAGTCATCCCACCCTTAAACAAAAATACTAGGTCATCTATAAATCTATAATAGGAAACAACACAAGTTCTAAAAAAAATTATATCTATATAAACATCCCACTTCACAAAGGCCCATAAAAAGATTAGCATAGGCAGGTGCAAATGATGCACCCATGGCAATGCCTATTTTCTGAACTTAAATATCTTCACAAAAATAATTATTAGTAAGACAAAATTATATCAATTCTAATACATAATTACTTACTGGACTGTCTCCTAAGAAAAACTTAGTAGCTTCTAAACCATGTTGATGTTGTATAGAAGTGTATAGACTTTTAACATCAACAGACACCCAATACATGTCTTCAGTCCACTCAGTAACTTTAATTTTGTCTAAAAAAATCAAAAGAATCTTTTATAAATGATGGTAACTTCATTACATAGGGTAATAAATAACTATACAGAAATGCACCTATGTTTCCTAAAAAATAATGAGTAGCAGAAATAATGGGCCTTCCTGGGGGGTGTTGCATGCTTTTATGAAGATTGGGTAAACACTAAAAATATGCTATAGAATTATTTTCATTATATAGCTTTTTATCCACATCTTGTTTAGAAAAATACCCAAGTCTGTAAGCTTTAAAAAGTACATGCTGAAATTCTTTTTGTGCATTTTGATAATCACTCACTGTCACCTTAACATATACTTCAGTATTACTAAGATGTTCCATGCATTTTTCCATGTACTGATTAACATGCATTACTACTACACGATTCCCCTTATCAAAGGGTTTAAAGACCATTTCATGTTGTTGCCCCATGTGCTATAGCTCAGAGCAGATCTGAGTGTTGCCATTGAGATTCTTGACATAGCTGTAGAATGCTTCATGGTTGCCTTTGGAATCAGTGGTGATTTTATTTTCATAACTTGCTTTGGAGGATTTTATGAGGGATCTCAGCTTCATGCTGAGGCTGACCAGGGAGTTCCTCCAATCTTGGGATTTTACTCTTTTTTGCAACAGCTTCTTCCTACTGTTGTAGATTTTGTTTATGGCAGGGGACCACCACATTGGTTTCCTTTTTTGGAGGATAGCGTATTGGTTCTGTCGGGGATGGCACGATCCATGCACTCGTGTATGTGCTTATACAGTGCATTTGTGTAAGATTCAGCAGTTCTACCTCTATTTTCCATCTGCATGGGTGTCGTGAAGTTTGTCACTTCTGTCTTAAGAAGCATGAAGTTGGCTTTGGAGTAGTTTTTGATGGTGGTTTCCTTAATAGGGGGTGGGCTGGGATATGGATGTCTAGGGTGATTAGCTTGTGGTCGGATTTAACCAGCAAGAAGTTGACCTCTGGCATGGAACACAGGAACACTAGCGACTTGTACTTGATGCCCCTCATTTTATGTGGGGATGACCAATTGCAGGTTCAAGGATAGGATTTTGAGACATCTGTCAGCAGTTAGACTCAAGGATAAACGGAATCCGCTCGCTACACATATAGAGAGACATCCAGGCCATTATTTTTTGGTTTCAGGCACTACAACAAATTAATGGTGATAGTAGAAAAGGGAATATTTCCAGCTACACAGAATACTGTTTAACTAGATGGATTATTGAATTGGGGGCTAATAGGCGTAGACCTTATATTCAGAAAGACAAATTTTTAATTGTTTTATTAACTGTTTTATTGATTCTAGTATTTGATTAGTGTATATACATTTAAATGTTTAGTGAACTATCTTGGGCTGTATGTTTGAAGAAGGGTTTTGTACCTGAAAGTGCTAACAACCTTGTTCATTAAATTATACTTGCTTTTTAGCCTGTTGGTCTGTGGACTATATATTTTTTTCTTGTTATTTGCCGTTTTTGGACCACAGACCTTAACTACCTACCACTTTGGACTTTTTACTTTTTATACCCATATTGGTAATGACCAGGTCCAGGAGTTTGCTGCCCCTGGTGGGGGTGTGGGCAAACTGATCCAAGGCATTGGAATTTATGAATTCCAGAAAACGTTGAGTGAATGAGTTGGTACATGAGTAGTTTCCCCAGTTGATGGTGGGGTAGTTGAAATTGCCTATAATTAAGGTATTGGGTTGTACCATAATATTTTCCAGTATCTTAAGAAATGAAGAGTGGGAATCCTGGGGCATGGTGGGGGATCTGTAACAAGCTACAGCCTGGATTGCAGTCTTGCCCAGTGTTAGTTGCACTTGGATAATTTCGGGTGCATTATGTTGAGCAACTAGCCTGGAGGTGTGGCTATCCTTAATGAATATGGACACGCCTCTGCCTTTATTGTTTCGGTCCAGGTTAGGTGGCCGAAAGGTGTGGTATGAATTATAGCCTGGTAATGCAGGGGTGCTCTCTGTAGCTTTGAACCAGGTCTCTGTCACTGCACAGATGTTGATGTTCTCCATTTTAAGGAGTGCCTCGAGTGAGTGCATTTTGAGGTATAGACTTCTAGTATTGAGTAGCATTACTATCAGAATTTGCTTGCTTGTACCTGTTACAGTTTTGAATTTAGCATTTGAACCTTGCCTAAAAAAGGCACTGTAGAGGTGGCAAGAGCCTTAGCTAGTATCCAGAATCCCAGGGGCGACAGGAGCAGGCCATCTCTGGAAAAGCATCGTGGTCTCTTGACCACGTTGTCCCAAGAAGACAGATACTGGATCCCCTTAAAAAGAAACCAGAAGCTTAGTCAATTGTTGAAGTCAATCATTTTGGCCTTGTACTGTAGTATCGTTCTGGGCAATGGCAGGATGCTACTCAGGGATAGGGTCATACCTGCCTGGGCAACAAGATCCAAGAGCTCTTCCATGTCTCTTTTCATGTAGTCCAGGGAGGTACATCTCAGGTCATTCACACCAACATGGACAATGACAGAGTCATATTTGTACTTGTTATGGAGTGACCTGAGTGCATGTGTTATGTGGCAGATCCTGGCAGCTGACAGGCAGCTGACAGTAACCTTCTCCTTGTTTAGCCTGGTGAGTGGGACATCAGTGTGCCTGACTATAGAGTCACCTATGACTAGTGTGTAGGGTACATTGTTTTGCCATATGGGCTGAGGTTGAGTGGCACTGATTTTGTGGGCTATGTGTCATTTGGGTAGTATTGGGGGTGGTGGTTGTCTGTGATTCAGCTTAGGAGGTCTCTGTTGCTTGGGCAGATTTTTATTGAGAGCCTCTTTGAATGTGGGTGTGTGCTTTGTGTTTCTATGTGTGGGTTTGGTAGTGTGGGTTTTGAAGGGCTACGTGTTGAGTGTGGTGTGGTGCAGGTATTAACCTTCTCCTCTTGACTGTCTAGTCCAGTCTTGGCTGGAAAGAGCTTGGATTCCAGTTTGGCTATATAAGTGCATCTCTCATAGGTTGTAGTGTTGGGAGGTAGGAGGAGAGGGTTGTCAGTGTTCATGAGGCAATTGCAACATTGCCCCAAGATGCCCAGATTCAACAGGTGGACAAGAGAAAACACAGGGAGCTGACCCATGGATATGCCTGGATAGGTGCTTATTAATTTAAGTATTAAGAACTGATTTCCTCTTGACAAGTGAGGAAAGACGAGTGCTGTAGTAATTTATAGTTTATTTAGTGCTTATAAGTTCTGAGCAAGTGCTGAGTATAAGGAAACAATTTTGAGTGCTGAAACAAAAAAAAAAACTGGCTAGTTCTAGCTAAACATAGCTAGTTTTAGCACCAATCCCAAGAAGAGAAGCATGCCACGGCCTGTTTAGTGATCCACAGTCTTGTCCCAGATGATGCAAGGGTCAGCAGACTTGTAGCCTTTTTCCGGTAGATACCTCGAATAGCAACTAGACCAATCAGGTATGTTAAGCACAGACATTCACTCTCCAACCAGAAAGAGTCAGAAATCAATGCACTCTGCTCCTACTCTCATCAGGATCAGAATATAAGCACAGATTCTAAGCTGTCACCTATAAACCAGTTATTAAGCTTTCTGGTGATCAGCAGTCTCCAGGAAATAATGTAACTGCACTCCCTCTTTCACCAGTTGAAAACAGAAGCACTAATCCCAAGATGACTACTGAGAGGCAGAATGTGGGTTCTACAATAACTGGTGGTCTTGCAATAGATGCTTAAAGGTAAGATGAAAAAAATGGTGTATCATAAAGACTGTGGTGTGCACTAGAGGAGTTAGATGTGAAAGTAGGCAACTTCAGTTTTACCTGTCTAAAAGTTAAGTTTTAGTGGAGAGTCACTATTTTTAAAACAGCAAGATAGATTGAAAGGGGGTGGCACTTTTGTATTCTGGTACTATGGAATACAGCAGGATGGCCAATAAATGTAAATAGTTAAAAGGGAGTGATTTCACAAAATGATAATTTTGTGCTTACTCACACAAGCCAGTAAATGCAGAGAGGAAATGAGATATATGGTCAAATTGGGGCAGGCAACTAGAAAAACAGTTGTGTTTAAAAACACCACAGTAACTGGGTGGGAAACATTTCTGTCTGACTCACAAGAGACAGAGCTGTGGTCTCTTTTCAAGATTTAGTATGGAGTTAAAAGTAGAATACAAGTAAAACACAGTGTAAAGAAATCAAATCACAGTATAAAAAATAGAAAAAGGCAATAAAGTAATACAAAACACAACAAATAAAAAGCAAGCTAACCTTTCCCTCACAGCAAACTGTAGCAGAATCTGGGTGAGCCTTTCCAGTAAAGCTCTGAAATGTTTTATTTTACCCCTTAAATAGAAGGTTTAGTTCCCAGCTCTACCCCCTCAGTTCACAGATGATTAACCTTAGCTGACTTGTTGTAACTTATGTGTGACTCCTTAATTGACCTCTTCTAATTTCTGTCTGACTCACATGAGACAGAGCTGTGGTCTCTTTTCAAGTTTTACTATGCAGTTAAAAGCAGAATACAAGTAAAACCCAGTGTAAAGAAAACAAATCACAATATAGAAAACAGAAAAAGGCAATAAAGTAATACAAAATGCAACAAATAAAAAGCAAACTAACCTTTCCCTCAGAGCAAACTGTAGCAGAATCTGGGTGAGCCTTTCCAGTAAAGTCGACTGCATTTAAAACATATTTTTGTTCTGGCATAGAACATAAACTCTTTTCTTATGCCTAACTAGAAGGTATCAGACAAGAGGAAAAGTGATTTAATTTCAACCTTCAACATAACTGCAAAACTTTTTGTTTTGTAACTCATCTCCAAAACCTTAATCAACAATTGGTCTGCACACCTTCCAGAATACTATGTTTACACAGCCAAAGCTATTTCTGCTTTGAGACAGCAATGAATAGATAAATAATGGTCACAAACCTGATTGTTTCATCAAGCCTGGCATAGCCTCAAAGAAGGCAGTGCCAACTAATCCATTGTCTAAGTAGATTGCACAACATGGCACATTTCAATAGACATTTTCTTTAAGAGGATCTTCAACAAGTATAACACATGATTTTACATTATATACTTTTTTACACATGTGGAGGTTTACTAAGTTAACCGTAAAGCATGTAATCTTTTATATGAGATGGAGTGTGTTGTTTTTTGGGGAACAGAAGCCTTTTTTAGTTTTTTGAGAAGGGCGAGAAGGGCAAAAAGTGAAAGGGAAGCATGGGGAAGATGTAGGAAGGATGGTATAGGGATGGTAGCAAAGATAAACACACATACATAATATAGACAAGTACCAACACGGGAGTTACTTATACAAGATGAGGACCAGAACGATACAGACAGACATGGGTATACAACTGGTTATCTAGAATATTGGTCAATAAATAGGGAGAGTGAATGATACACAAAGAAGGGAAAAATTATGGGGATAGAATGGGATTTGAACAGCCTGAGAAATCATCACAGAGGAGAATCACTCAGACGTCAGTCACCTCTGTGAGTAAAATCATCAATAGGATCCACATCTAGTGGCTTGATGGTCAGGGCTGAGCAGTTATGCATGCAACTCTACCACCTACAAACATATACACCAAGGTGCCAGTGTGGGCATTGATCCAACAGTTCCCCTCAGTCCTGAACAGCTGCAGAAACTCCCACTAGATGACCCAGGAGGGCCCATCTTTACCAGTCCATAATGAAGAACCTAAGCTAACCACCTATGAAGTTGTACTGGATGCTACCAGTGAGCCTTTCTGATTATTTGTATTTATTTATTTATTTATTTTATTTTACATTTGTTGACCAGGAGTAGTCCGACTGAGCTATAATAGCCCTTTTTCAGCAGAGGCCCACTTGGAAAAGCCCCCCCCCCCAAAATAGAAATATTATATAATACAATACAATACAAAGAGTAAATAGAGGCATGTTACAAAAGGATAACAGACTCAATTATTGAAGCAATTGTTAACAGCATTAATAACAATCAAGCAATTATATCACAAGGCAGCATTAGATATCAGGCATGTGGATAAGACTCATTTGTTCAGTATAGTATTTTTGAATTAGTACAATAGTAGTTTTAGTAAAAATGTCAGGGAAATGGTTATGGTAGGATATATAGGAAGGGAGAAAGTTAAGCTAAGACTAGGGAAATCGGGTTTGAAAGAGGGGGTAAGACAGGGCCATGGGTAAAAGTGATATCACCATAAGGGTGCAGAAGATAAGAGTTAGGATTAGTGGTTTGTCTGTAAGTGGGTTAGGAATGATGGACAGTTTATGGAGGGTGAGTACAGATGCAAGACCAGAGAGTGTTTAAGTATTCTTTAGCAGCTGCTTTGAATTGTTTAGCTTGATTTAGTAGTTGAACTTCTAGTGGAAGCTTGTTCCAGGCGATGGTATGATGGTAGCTATATAAGTTGCATCCATTTTTAGTTCTGGGTTTATAGATAAGTAATAGGTCTTGGTCTGAGCTACGGAGTGATCTAGTTGGAGAGTAGTGGGAGATGACTGAAGATATGTTAGGACAGTAGGAAGGTTGGTATAGTATAGAATGTATAATTTGAAGCTGAGAGAGAAGCAGGTTAGGTAGTTCCAGCCAGTTTAGGTGTTTAAGTGAGGCACAGTGACGGTTTTTATATGTATGTTGAGAATCTGGCAACCTTGTTATAGGTAGAGATAAGTTTTGCTAGTAGTGTGGTATTAAGATTAGTGAGCATTTGAGAACCATATAAGAGACTGGGTAGTAGATAGGTATGTGACAGGGTTACTTTAGCATTAGGGGTGAGAAACTTTATTTATGTTTCTGTATAGAAGGCCTAGTTTCGGATGGGTCTTTTTGATGCAGTTATTGATGTGCAAGTCACATTTAAGTTGATCATCTATGGTAATGCCTAATAGTTTCATGCTAGTTTCAGGTACAATTTGAGTGTTATTAACAGACAGTATGGTGAAAGAAGATTTGAGATGGTTAAGAGTTTTTGGAAGAAAAGGTAAGAGTTTTTTTTGGGAGGGGGGTTTAGGATTAGTTGGTGGTTGGTGAGCCAGGTTTCCACTGATGTGAAAGCTGCCTGGGTAGGCTGCCTGATTAGCTTCCATAGGATGACCTTTATCAATCTGCAAAGTGGCGGACCTAGAGAAACTGATGGGAACTCAGCAGTTAGTGTGATGATCAATGCAGTGTGATATGGCTGCTGTTTTAACTCTGCTGCATGGCTGATTGGCTGATCCTGCAGAAAATATGACACTACTAAACAGAGCTGTTCGGCATTTGGCATTGTTTGCCAGAGGTCTAGAGTGATTCTACTTTAATCTAAGGCATCCATGAGAAAAAATAAGAAAAGAAGTATATATTGTGTCTCTATTGCACTTTTTAGATTGTATTGTATCTGATCACTAGATTTTTTCTGCTTTTTTACTGCTGTGACTGCATATTTTCTGCACTTGTTTTTAACTCTATTTTCTGCCTAGATAGCATAGTCTAGATTCAGACCTGCTGAATCTAACCTGTTTTTGTTACACCTGAGTTCTAAACCAGTTATCTTACATTAAGAAGGGCAACACTGCCCCCTTGTGGCAGAAAAGTATTGATCCAGCTTTATGTGAGCTGGAGATTGCTGGAGGAAAATTCATTGTGTACTTTCCTATTGGTAGATTAGCTTAAAACTGTTTAATTTCTTAAGCCTCTCATTTGATCATCTCTGCACATTTCGCAACAGGTGTTAGTGGTGCCCTGTATAGACAAAAACACTTTGAAATACAATGTTTCCATAGACAACTGTCAGTGGAACCCTCCTGAGCTTCTCTGTTGCACTAAAGGCTATTTAATTGCACACTGAGTAGTGTTGACACACATCATCCACGACCCTCAGCTGAACAACCCTTGATAGTTCTAGTGCAAAAACTTGTCAGTCTAGCCCACTCCTTTCCCTAATAGCTCATATGGGTAAAACTTGCTATAACTGACAGGCAGTTTCCCATCTTTTCTCTGCCAGTCTGATTGACATTGGAATACTGAGGCAATGTAGTAATTGCCTCATGTATACTGACAACCATTTATTCCTACAGCAAACAAATACCCTATTTGAGAGATGTAAGTATACTATGAAACTGGAATCAGTTTTCTCATGTAACAACAAATCGGTACACACTCTTCACCTCTCACACAAACTAAAGACATGACATATAGACCCACATATGTGGATGTACTCACTAGAAATCTACCAAAAGTTCAGACACTTCCCAATCGTAAACAAAGTGTGCACACTGTTGCACAAATCGAAACCACTACAAATAATAACACATACAAATGTGTCTCAACAAATAAGCTGCTAAGGCAAAACACCTCTAAACCTAATATCCTGATTAGAGGTGACTCCATGGTGAGACACGCAGAAGTCTTCCTTACCAGGCTGGACAAGGAGAAGGTCATGGTCAGCTGCCTGTCAGGTGCCAGGATCTGTCAGATCACGCATGCATTCAAGTCCCTCAACAACAAGTACTGTTATGACTCTGTCATAGTTCATGTTGGGGTGAATGACTTGAGACATGCATCTCTGGACTATATGAAGAGAGACATGACTGAACTCTCAGACTATATGTCACAGACAGGTATGATCATAGCCCTAAGCACCATATTATCTTCTCGCAGAACAATGCCACGTGTAAACAAAAAAATGATCAGCGTCTACAACTGGCTTAGCTTCTGGTGTCAGTCTAGGGGGATCCAGAATCTGTCAGCCTGGGATGACATGGTCGACAGGCCATGCTGCTTTGCCAGAGATGATCTGTACCTGTCTCCTCTAGGCTTTTGAACACTGGCAAAGGCAGTTGCCTCCAACATAGTGACATTTTTATGCAATGTCAAAACAACAAAATTTCCAATGTAACAATTCACCTGAGGCAAACTCAAGGTTCTGCTGCTTAATGCTAAAAGGCTAAACTTGAAGCTGCACTTCCTGGAAGCATTTCTGACCTTGGGAAGATGCTGATGTTTGTGCAGTCACTGAGACATGGTTCAAGGCCATGGAGCGCACCCTGGCCATGCAAGGTTACAATGCCTTCCACACATTCAGGCCTCAAAATGAGCATGAAAAAAACAAAGGTGGAGGGGTATCCATCTTCATTAAAGCCTAGTGCACCTCAGCTCTGGTCAAACAGTATGATTCTCTCTAACTACTCCATGTCTGATTAACTCTAGGCAAAATACCCTACCACATCATTGCTGGCTATAGGTCTCCCACAATGAACAAAGAAAAGCACACCACCTACATTGACTTACTGGAATCAATCTCCATACAGCCCAACACCTTAGTCATGAGTGAATTCAACTATCCTTCCATCAACTGGGTGACATATATGAGTGCAAACATGCTTGCTCAGAGGTTCCTGGACTTTTTTAATTCAAATGCTCTGCAACAGAGAGTCTGCACCCCAACAAGAGGCTCAAATGTCCTAGACACAGTTATTACCAACATGAGGAGTCACTGCCCTCTCCATGTGTGATGCCTTCCTTGGTACAGCTGTACCATAAAACTGTCTTGTTCAAAGTAACTATTGGACCTGACACCCCCACAGGCACAAAAAAATGAAGAACTTTTCCAAAGCAAACTTCAGACAACTAAACAATGGTATAAAACATTTTGTATCCCCACATTCACAGACAACAAAGCCTCCTATGCAGAGGTAAACTCATATACCCTGTACAAACACTTAAGCAGCTGTATAGAATCTGCTGTGCCTCACCAGATCAAAAACAGTTTCTCCTGAAAACACAAGTCACCTTGGTGGACCTCAGGTACAAACAGGTTATATAACAAGAGGTAGAAACTGATGTCTAAGAATAAGAAAGAACTGACTCAGCAGGAGAAAAACTGCTTTCTCAGCTTGAACAAGCAAATCAGAAATCTTGTGATATCCTCTAAAGATAAGTATGAAGTTAAAATGGCATCCATAGCTAAGGATAATCATAAGACACTTTTTAATTATGTTCAAAACCTAAAAGAGAATGCCCAACTTTGTGTAGAACTGGTAATAGATGGCACCACTCATACTGCACTGAAGGAAATTGACATCCTGCTACCTGACAGATTTGGTGCAAGCTTCACCCCCCTGGCCCCACTGGCCATACCACAAAGCATACCCAACATGAGTCCTCTACCTAGTACCTCTAGAGATCAGGCTTTATCTGCCCTTTCCAAGGCCTAAAATATGGCCTCAATGGGACCAGATAGCAATGTAAAATAGGACTTAGCAGACCCACTTAGCACTCTCTTTAACCATAGCCTGAAAAGTGGCTTTGTTTCAGCAGAGTGGAGAACAGCAACAGTAATCCCCTTGCACAAAGGGGGGGTCATCAGCAGACCCTGGGAACTATAGATCCAAAAGTCTAACCATTCTCATCTGCAAGGCCATGGAAAGAATCATCATGGACCTTATCATCAAGGACATAGGAGACGTTCAAACTCTAAACCCAACCCAGTTTGGCTTTGTTAAGGTTAGATCATGCTTATTAACCCTAGTAGATGTGTTTGAGAAAGTCACGAAAGCCCTGGATGAGGTTAAGACAGTGCATACCTGCTATCTTGAGCTGGACAAAGTGTTTGACATAATCTCCCACAAAGGTATCATTGAAAAACTTTCTCAGTTGGGGATTAACTCTTACGTCACTAGATGGGTAGCCAATTGGCTCACCAACAGAAGACATACTGTTAAAGTTGATGCCTCTATTAGTAGACCCATCACCAGAGGCATACCACAAGGTTCTGTGCTGGATCCTTTACTGTTCAGAATCTACTTCTCAGATGTCCAGGTGAAATTAGATGGTCTTTGACTTAGCAAATTGGGTGCAATCATTAAGTCTCCCAACAATGTTAACATACTACAGGAAAGGCTAACACAGACAAATAATTGGTGTCAAAGTCACGGTCTAAAACTAAATACAAAAAAAGTGCATTATTATTCCCTTTGTGAAAGTAGAATTCCCCGCTAACTACAGTATTGAGAACACCACCCTAAGCCCAATCACACTTGTGTGAGACCTAGGAAGACAGGTAGATGCCAATCTGAACTTCAACCACCAAATTTCCAGTGTGGTAAGGAAAGCATTCTATGTTGTGCACCTCATAAGTAACATCTCATAAGTAAAGGAATCACATCCAGGTGATGTTATTGCCGCACTGTCCCCGACACTCATAGACCACTAATAGAATACAAAGCTCTCTTTTGCATGTACATCAAACAGACACCTGCAGGGGATGGAGAGACCACAGAAGTTCCTCAACAAGAAAATACAGGGCCTCCCAACCATGACACGTGTGGATAGACTAAAAACCCTGTCACCTTACTCTGTATCATATAGGCTGCTGAGATGAGACTTGTGCTTAGCCTAAAGAGCAGTCTCTGACCTTCCCCTGTTGAATATGCTTCACATCCACAAATCTAATGACACAAGAGTCACTCATTCTAGGGATATCAACCTAGCCTATGACATTAACAGAACATGCTGGAGAGACAAATATGTCTCCCAGAGATGGCTGTTCCTCTGGAACAAACTTCAATCTCACATGAAGCAGAGCTCCTCATTGATGCTATTCAAGCTCAACCTAGACAAATAGATGTGAGACCGCAAATTCACTCCAGGAGAGGCAACCATGTCCCTCGTGGACAGGGGAGTCAGTGTTGATCATAGACTAGCTCTGCAAAATATGTTCACTTAATAATTACAAATGGGGCAACTTAGAATTAACATGGCTAGTAGGGATCTAGTGCCACTAGACTAGTAACCTGCTATAAACCTACAGGTAGGAAAACAAAACAACAAACAAGCATAATTAAAAGAAGATTACAGAAACAAACAAAAAGGTTAGAATGATGAGATACATTTTATAAAGGCAAGCCCTGGAAAGAGCAAAAAAAGCAGTCATTATAGCAATGTTTATATGAGTGGCTGAGGAACACCTGTAATAGGACTGGCAATAATAGCAGGGGATATGAAGGAATATGTCACTGGCACCAGTGTATAGAACAGTGGCATACATGATATGAAGGGTAAGCAGTGGTCTATGCAATGGACCATGATGCAAGGAAGAAATAATCAAGCTCAATAAATAAAAGGGTCACTAATTGAACATAGGGCATGTGAAGTTTCCATAATTCGCATGTCAAGTACAGGGATGTGTAGCATAGGATAGGATAGTAGCACACATTGCATGCCTAAAAATAACAATACTAATAGACAAACTGCAGCTAACTGATAATACAATAGTCCAAAGGGAAAAAAAATAAACTTCACACAGTTTCTCTACAGTTGTCCTACACATGACATTTCAGAAATAACTGGCCTAGTGAAGGACAGTAGTACAGTCACAAATGTATTATGAAACAACAGTTTTACAAGGGCAATGAAGAACTATGCAAAGGCAATATCAGTCCTATTAATGGATAATATATATGTCCTTGTAAATATCAACAAATGTTTCTATATTTTGAGGTTGCTAGTACTGTTGTACATCATTATGTTCTGTTTATGCCAATCTTTTCTCTTGTTATATATTTCAGTATGTGCATTCCTGTATGTTTATGTGCTGGTAGATGATTGCATATGTTTACCACTAAGCTGGGTCATCAAGACTGTAAATATCTTTGGATCAGTTCACTTATGTTGTAACAATAATAATAAATACATGTATAACAGCTGCAATAAATATATGCATACATAATTGAATGAATAAATAAAGTATGTAATGCAGAATATAGAGATTCCTGTATTAAGCAGCTATGTAATCAAATAATAGCACTGCAGGTATCAAACAGGAAAGGACTTTGAATTTACTGTTCCACTTTTTTCTGTCAATCCAGTCATTAACATCTATCGTCACTCAGTAGATTAAATCTGGGATTCAATAGCAAAAATAAATTAGAGGGGACAATTAAAAGGACTGGGCTGTGAATGAAGATCTCATGAATAATTAATTAATCACCATGACTAGCTACACTAAGCTACAGTGCAGCTTGCAAAACGTGCACCTCACTCTATGAGCTGTTAGGCACAAATGCAACATAGTGTGGGACTAACAACATAACGGGAGCAGCACTCACTGACTTGTTAGGTAGAAGTTTAGGTAGGTACTATAGCTTTACTATAACTGTAAGCATGCAAACTGCATTCTGATATTTTTTGTTGCTACTCAAGGACTAGCCCACCACCCCACCCCACCCCACAGTAGATTAAATGTATGATGTTCAAAGATTGATTGTTATGAGATCAGCTTTGGTATACAATGGTAGTTCACAGGACCACACACTCTATTGCTCAGTTCATCGGTTCATAGATTCATAGGTAGGTACTAGGCTATTGACCCTGGGGTCTATACAAGCCCAGCCAAAAAGGTACCCTGGCTTTTGCCACCCAAAAAAATAATTTTCCTGTGCCACTGTCGAACAAAGCCACAGAGGTGATACACAGGGTGAATTTCCTATTTCCCATCCAATCATCAAGATTTTTCTTGAAGAGTGCTAATGAGGAGCTTTGCTTGATATAGATAGGTAGTTTATTCCAGAGTACGGGAAGTCTCTGGAACAGGAATCTATCCCTCTGGCATGTTCTGTTTATTGTGGTGACAAGGTTTAGGTCCCTAGAGTGTGTATCTCAGAGGGATTAGGATTTCTTTAAGTGGAGCATGTCCAACAGTTCTGGGTTTGACATAGCTTTGTATGTTAGGCAGAGATCACCTCTGAGTAGGTGATATGCGACGGAGTAAAGCTGAAGTTATTTGAGACAGTCTGCATAGGGCATCTGTTTGAGGCCAGTAATCCTCTTTGTGAGGTATTTCTGCAGTCTTTCAGTTGTTGTAGATGTCTTGTGAGGTACATACCAAAAGGGGCGTTGTACTCTATAATTGGTCTAATGAGTGATGAGTAGAGGGGAACAATGACCTCTGTTTTTCTGGATGAGAAACTTTTTGTGATGAGGTGTGCCATGTAGAAGGATTTCCTGACTACTGTGGCAATGTGATTATCAAAGGAGAGACTACTATCCACCTGTGTCACAAGGTCTTCTATCACACTTTCAGTGTTAAGTATACTACCGCCTATGTTGTAGTTCATGGGTACAGAGTTTTTACCAAAGGGGATGACAATGTGCACTTTTTGGCATTGAGCTTGAGGCCATGGCTTTGACATCAGGCATCTGTCTCAGTGAGGCCGTTTTGTAGGATGTCCACATTGTTAGGAGTTTTGATTATGGCTCCTAGTTTTCTGTAATCTGTGACCTTCTGTGTTAGCCTGTAGTTCAGAAAAGTAGATACTAAACAGGAGAGGACCCAGGACTGAACCCTGTGGTACTCCACTTGTCACTAGTCTGAAGTCGGATTTGGAGTCTGCTACTTTCACAGTGTGGGTTCTGTCAGTGAGTCAGTTGGCAACCAATCTTGTGACATAGGGATTTATACCTAGTTTAGTGAGTTTATCTATAATTCCAGAGTGGGGGATGGTGTCAAAAGCCTTGGCAAGATCTAAATAGGCTGTGTGAACCATCTTACCCTTGTAAACGGCTTTGGTGACTGCTTCAAAGAAGTCTATCAGGTTTAGGAGACATGATCTGCCTTTTGCAAACCCGAACTGGGTGGGGTCCAGAGTTTTCCAGAAGTCTCACTATTCATGAATGCCTGTTGTGGTACCTGAGCATAAGCTACTTGTACTGAGTTGTGAATTAAAACAACTCATGATAAAACCACCTGGATGCCGCAGTGGTACTGCGGTAGCATTGTTACCTTACAGCAAGAGGTTCTCCCGTTCGATTCTCGTCTGGGCTTGGGAGTGCCTTCTGTGTGGAGTCTGCATCTCCTCCCCACGGTTGGGTAGCGTTCAAAAGACATGCGTGCGTAAATGGGTGTGCCTTCGTTGAATGTTGGGCATTGAGCTGGCACCTCAGCGTTTCTTAAAAATCTATTGCCAATCATTAGCGGACCGGAGTTTCACTATGGCGACCCCTTACCGGGAAAAGACAAAAGACAAACAGCAACATGATAAAACCACCTCTGAACAAACCCTCTGTTTTTTCAACAGATGCACTGTATAATAACATTAACAGGAATTAATTATTCACAAAAAATATAGTTAATCTATTGCTAGTATCCTGAAGCAATAGATCTAATTTGCATATTTCTTTAGCCATTTAAGCACTTATGCAAAATGTAATCTGTGCTAATTACTGTTAGGAATTCTTCCACTGCTTTTGCACCATCAGTTGAGACAACACTCAATGCAGCATCACCTGCATGTTTTAAATCCCCGTGTCTCCATGGAAGCACCTACATTAAAGGGTAATGGGAGTTTAATGATATCCCAGTTAAATGTTCTTAATCATTAATTGAAGTCATCCAAGTTGTACCCTGCAAAAGGGCTACAGGCTCAGTAGATATTGCTAGTCAACAGTTTAAAGGGGAAACTTTCTGTTTATTGTAATTTCAAGCATTACTCTTCTGTACTATTTGTAACTGTAAATGGGACGTTTAGAATAGCCAGATAACAATGGCAAGTTCTAAATCCTTGTGCTACCTCAATGTGTGTGTGTGTGTGTGTGTGTGTGTGTGTGTGTGTGTGTGTGTGTGTGTGTGTGTGTGTGTGTGTGTGTATTAGTAGGAATGGAACTCATAATTTCACTGAGATCTAGTACTGTTGAAAATAATTAGCTGGAACAAGATTATAAATGTTTATGTATAGTATCATTCAGTAAACAATAACATAGGTTCATAGGTTCATAGGTGGTCACTGGGATATTGACCAGAAGGTCTTTATAAGCCTAGCCGTGTGTACCCAATATAATACTAGAGAAACCCAATATAAATGATCTTGCCAAAACTCAAGATCTTAGTTAGCAATGACTGCCCATATCTGGGAAGATCATAGGTGAAACCTCCAGCAGGAATTTACAGTTTCCCATCCAGTCATCCAGGCTATGCTTAAACAGGGTCATAAAGGGCTTTGTTTGATGTGAACTGGTAGCCTATTCCAGAGGGTTGGCAACCTATGAGATACATATCTGTAACTCCAGCAGGTCCTATTTATGTCATAGGTCAGGATAAGGTCACTGGAGTGGGTGACCCTTGACCCATTTGACTTGCAAATCTTCAGCATTTCCATTAGGTTTCAATCTGAGATTTCTCTGTAGGTCAGGCACGAGTCTTGTGTAAGTAGTCTGTACACTACTGAGTACAGTGACAGTGACTTCAGTCTGTCAATGTATGACATCTGCTGGAGTCTCTGATTTTTCTTGTTAGCAATGTCTGAGGTCTCTCAAGTTGT
Organism: Protopterus annectens; assembly: GCF_019279795.1. Classification (NCBI taxonomy): domain Eukaryota; kingdom Metazoa; phylum Chordata; order Ceratodontiformes; family Protopteridae; genus Protopterus; species Protopterus annectens. The sequence goes on from NC_056745.1 coordinate 1,290,973,958, forward strand.
TGCAGGTGCCTGGTAAGGTAAATACCAAAGGGAGCACTGTCCTCAATTATTGGCCTGATGAGGGTTGAGTACAAGAAAGTTATGGTGTCTTTTGCTATTGAGGCAATGCCTTTGCTAATGAGGTGTGCAATGTATAATGCTTTCCTTATCACAATATACAAATAGTAGTCAAAGTTTAGGCTACAGTAAACTTGCATTCTCAAGTCACTCACTACTCAGTTGTTACTTAGGGTATTATTATTTATATGATAGTCAGCAGAGATACCATTTTTACCAAAGGGGATGATAATGCATTTTTTAGCACTGAGTTTGAGTCCATGACTTTGGCACCAATCAGTGGTTTGCGTATGTCCCTTTTGAAGTATATTGGCATTGTTTGAGGATTCAACGATTGCAATTAATTTGCAGTCGCCAACAAATTTAGTAAGCCACAGCCCCTCTGTTTTGGCCTGAACTTCTGAGAAGTAGATTCCAAATAATAGGGTCCCAGTACTGACCCCTGTGGAGCCTCACTGGTGGTAGATCTGCTATTTGAGGTAAAGTCGCCAACTTTGAGTGATCTGTCAGTGAGCTACTTAGCAATCCACCTGATGGCATAAGGGTTGATATTCAACTGGGAGAGTTTATCCATGATGCCTGAATCTGAGATTATGTAGAAGGCCTTGGCTAAGTCAAGGTAGACTGTATACACAGATATGCCTTCATCTATTGTTGTTTTGACATTTTCGAAGAAGTCTATTAGGTTTAACAGGCATGACAAAACCAAACTGTGTTGGATCAAGGGTTTGGAAATCATCTATATCCTTATTTATAAGGTCTATCATGATTTGTCCCATGGCCATACAGATAAGGTTGGTTTAGCATATGGGTCTGTAGTTCCCAGGGTCTGTTGCTACGCTTCTTTTATGAATGGGTGATGACAGTTACTGTTCTCCATTCATCAGGGACAAAACCAGTACTCAGGCCATGGTTGAACACAGTACCTAATGGAGTTGCTATCTTATGTTTTAGACCACCTAAAACACATAGTGGGTATGTTTTTGGCCATGGAATGAACATTAATGACTTGTTCTTTGGAGATGCAAGGTGGGGGAGATGTACAGGGAATGCTTTATGGAATGTTTGGAGGGGACAGGGGGTGAAATTTTCAGCAAACCTGTCAGCTAATAAGTTAGCTATTTTTCACAGGATCACTGCATGTGATACCATCCACAGCGAATTCAGCACACATCTGTGTCCTACCTTTTAGGCTATGGATATAGCTGAAGAATGCCTTATGGTTATCCTTTGTTATGGTTGCTAAATTGTTTTTGAAGTTGCCCTTAAAGGATTTTACAAGTTGTCGTATTTCTTTGTTCAAGCAAAGGAGGGTGTTCTTCCAGTGCTATGACCTCTCTTTTTTATTCTTAGGCAACAACTTCTTCCTCTTGTTGTATAACTTATTAATGCTAGATGTCCACCAGGAAGGCTTGTTTTTTCTTGAGGATCTTATTTTGATCCTTTCAGGAATAGCAGTATCAATACATTTGCATAAGTGATTGTACGGGGTATTTGTGTATACCTTATTACAGTTGTCAATGCCAACTGTAGGAACAGGAGCTTGGAAATTATTTTTGCCATCCCTTAGGAGGGTATAATTTGCTTTGTTCAAATGTTTTAGCCTGATTTCTCCTAAGAGGGGTTCAGGTGTTATAGCCACTTCAAATGTGACTGATTTGTGATCAGATTTAACCAGTGAGGGTCCTATACCTGTGGTGGTGCAATGGTCACCCATGTCTGTGAGGACCAGGTTGAGAATATTTGAGCCCCTTGTGGGGGCTTCATACTATTTGCTCCAGAGCATTAGTGTTAGCAAAGTCCAGGAACCTTTCTGCGAGCATGTGAGTACTCGTATAAGTTTCCCAGTGAATGGAGGGACAGTTAAAATTGCCCATGACTAGTGTGACTGGCTGTAATTTGATTGACTCAGGTAGGTCCAAATAAGCAGCATGGGTATCTTGGTTCACTGAAGGGGCCTATAGCCAATGATGACTTGAAGGGGGTTCTTACCCACAGTTAGTTGAACTTGGAGTAAATACATAGAGTTTTCCTGTCTATCCAGTCTAGAGGTGTATTTATCTTTGATGAAGATAGATACTCCTCCTCCTTTGGTTTTTAAATGCTCATTTTGCAGTCTGAAAGTGTAGAACGCATTGTAAGCCTTGTAAGCCTGGGGTACTCTCTGCAACCCTGAACCAAGTTTCTATGACAGCACAGAAGTCAATATCCTCCAGGGAGAGGAGTGCTTCCAGAGAGTGCAGTATCTAATTTAAGCTCCTAGCATTTAGCGGCATAAACTTTAATTAATTTGTCAGTGGTATTTTCACGTTGGAAATGTTGTTCTTGAGACCTTGCCTAAAAAAGGCACTATGCGGGAAGAAACTGCCTTAGCCAGTAAACAAAAGCCTAGAGGTGACAGGTGAATACCATCTCTGGCAAAGCAGTGTGGTCTATCAACCATGTCATCCCAGGCTTACAGGAACTGGATCCCCTTAGAATGACACCAGAAAATAAGTCAATTGTTGATGTCAATCATTTTTTGTTTATATTGTGGTATAATCCAAGGTGAGGGTAGAATGCTGCTCAAGGCTAGGGACTTAAGTACCTGGGACACATATTCAGAGAGCTCAATCATGTTTCTCTTCATGTAGTCCAGTGAGGTACATCTCAAGTCATTCACACCAACATGAACTATGATGGAGTCATAACAGTACTTGTTATTGTGAGACTTAAGTGCATGTGTGTCTGATGGATCCTGGCATCCGATAGACAGCTGACCATAACCTTTTCCTTGACCAGCCAAGTGAGTGGGACATCTGAGAGTCTCACAATGGATTCACCTATGACTAAAAACTTTTGTTTAGATGTGCTTTCCCTTAGGGGCTTATTTGGTGAGATACTGATGCTTGTGTTTTTATATGTATTGAGTGCATTAGGTGCTGCATTAGGTGTAGCATGTTTGTGTTTTGAAGGTCTCTGGTGTTTAGCTGGGTTTCTGCTGAGTACCTCTGAGTATGAAGGTTTATGTGTTGAGTGTATGGTTTGCAAAGGAGGTGTAGTATGTGAACATGTTCAGTGTTACTGTTCTGTGCCTGAGAGAGCAAGGATTCCAGATTCTTAATGTAGATGCATCTCTTACAAATTGTACTTGGGTGATTTAGGAATACTGGGTTGTCAGTGTACATGAGGCAGCTGTTACACCCATGTCAATCAGGCTGGTAGCAGAAATGAAAGGAAACTGACCATCTATAATGCTAGGTTAACTCCTGTTTTCACAGTGGGGAGAGAAAATAGAGGAGTGTAGTATAACTGGGTGCTGTAAGTGGGGCCTTTACTAATGGAATGCTGTACAAAGGGTCCATACTAGTGGGGATCTCTAAATGGTATGACACTATTATAGATTTGGTGATTCTGGGACTGCTTAAGGGGCAAAAGAGCAGCTAAGGTGCTCTCTGAGCAACTAAGAACAGTTTATGGACTTCTTGGATGGATTACGGGCAGCTACTATGGGAAAATTTTTCTACTGAAGTTTTTGCATCTGTAACCACTCTGGTGCACTACACATAAACAAATGAATACAGCAAAGCAGTGGCCGGTCACCTAACTCTGTGGAGCTGTGTTAAAACAAGGTCAAACCCATGCAAATGCTGGGCTTATATAGCAACAGTGAGCACACTGAATTAAACAATTTAACCAATAAAAAAGCTCATAAATGAGCCCTGTGCCAGCAACCTTCAATCAGATGTGTCCTAACTGCACTCTCCTGCCACAAGGATGCAAACGGGATCCTATCCAAGAAAAGACAGTCTAGTTTAGTGCTCAGTTTAACAAACAGAACCAAATTCAGCAGGTCTGAATCTAGTCTATGCTACAGCAGATAAAAAGTACAACAAATCAGCAAGAACAGTTTTTAAAAAAAAGCAATATAACAAAAATACAGTTTACAAGTGCAAAATACAGCATAAAATTATGATTAGCAGAATGCAACAGATTCCTTGGATTGCACAAATGAATACAGCAGAACAGTGGCTGGTCACCTGACTCTGTGGAGCTGTGTTAACGCAGTGATCAAACTAAATTAAACAAATTTAACCAACAAAAAACTCAGAACTGAACCCTGACAGGAACCTGCAATCAAATGAGTCCTAACTGCACTCTCCTGTCTCAAGAGCTGAGCGGGGCCCTTTCCAACAAAAATATAGGCTGGTTTAGTGCTCAGTTTGAAAACAGAAATGGATTCAGCAAGTCTGAATCTAGTCTATGCTACAGCAGACAAAAGTACAACCAATCAGCAAAAATGTTTTTTAAAAATCAACAATATAGCAAAAAATCGCACAGATAGAATACAGCAGAGCAGCGGCTGGTCACTTGACTCTGTGGAGCTGTGTTAACACAGTTTTATACATTATTCTGCCTACAGATAAAAAAAAAATGCAGAACTAGTTTCATACTTGAGATGTTATCTGCTATGAAATCTGATGACAACCCAATATGAGTATTGTAGATAAGCAATAAATGTAATTGCAACAGTATAGGTCAGGTGAGGCATCCTTTGCTATCTGAAACATACTCTGGATAACTTAATATGCACATTTGGGCAATACAATACTGAAGAAAGAGTCTACAGATAGTTAGAAGACAATCTTGCAAAAAACACAGAAGAATTTATTGATGTATGCAGTTAGCAAATACTCTTTCTGAGGAAAAACAATCACTCAAATAGTTGTGTTCCTAGAATAATAGAAAATAAAAGCTCATTAATAACCTGGACACTAAGAAACAATGCATCAACTGTGTAGTAAATAGATGTTTTCAAAATTCATGCATAGAATTTCAATGCTGTACTACATGGAAATATATTTGCAATCCAAAGACATTAATAATGCAGTAAGGAAAGGCCATTTGGTGCTTTCTGAATTATTCAGTCAACAGAATGCCAAGTTTTTAAATTTTGTTTTTTTTTACTGGTAAATATACATTGGAAGAATCATGATGTTAATAAATTAATATATGAACAATCAAGTTAGTTGTATGTGTGACAGTTTTAAAGACACGTTAAGCACCTCTTCCAACTAAATTCATGTAGCTTAGCCCTGTGTATTTTCTGTGATATACAGAAAGAGACATGTTGAAATTAGAAGGCCAGAATGATTAAGGGATTTTGTTTTTACAAGTAAAATGTAAACACACACGCACACACACACACACACACACACACACACACACGTGTGTATGTGTGCGTGTTTATGTGTGCGTGGTGTATAAATAATTTCATTAGGCATGCAAAATTATAAAAATAGAAACATGAGGAATCTGATCTTAGCCAGTTTCATAAATGCCTTTAAAAATGAAATATATGCAATTAGAATTAAGATAAAACACCCTGGTAAAAGAAAAAATCTGTTTTCTTTTTGTTGCTTTTTTCTTCCATCCTAATTTGTTGTCATTTTTTTGCCAGTGGCTTCCTACACAGAGCATCCCACTGACTTAGAAATTAATAGCTCATTATGTAAGTTATGGGGTAAAGAGAATGTGTTTGGGGTTTAGACTTTTCTATTTTGTTCTGTTTCAGGAAAATGATGTGCTCATTCAAACATGAGTACATTTCTGGTCTCAGAATATTAATGTTCTTTAAGAACTGTTTATATTTAACTGGTTCACTGGTGCTGGACCAGGGTGGACTTCTGTGATGCTGTTAACATAGGATTGATTCACTTGGTAAACTCAAGGGCTAATCGGTGGGGCTGGCATCTGCAGTCAATGTCCAGCTTTCCTTTCTCAGTGGGAGAGTATTTGTGGGGGGAGGCACAATGTTGCTTTTTACAGTGAACAGCAACATTCTTATCCCACAGGTACATCTCCACAGAAGCAGAAGCACCCATAATCACTTTTTTATGTTACTTCATGCCTCTATGCTCTGTCAGCAGTGCCAAATCCCACTTTGAGTTAAAGCTGTTATTGTGCAAAACAGATCATAGGTTCATAGGTTCATAGGTTCATACTAGGCTATCTGCCCGAGGGCATTTACAAGCCTAGCCCATCGTTTTGTGGCTTAGGCCACCCCTTTAGTATGGGGAACTATACCCATTATTTTTCTGTGCCTCTGTCGAGCAGTGACACTGAGGTAATCCCTGGGGTATATCTGCGATCTCCCATCCATTGGTCAAGATTTCTCTTGAACAAGGCCAGCGAGGTGCTCTGCCTCACATGTACCGGGATTTTGTTCCACAGCATAGGGAGTCTTTGGGTGATGAATCTATCCCTCCAGCACGTCCTATTAATAGCCGTGTCAAGGTTTAAGTCTCCCGCCCTTGTGGCTCTGATGGATCTAGATTTTTGAGGTGAAGCATATTCATCAAATCTGGGTTTGACATGGCCTTGTATGTTAGGCAAAGGTCACCTCTGAGCAAGCGGTGGCGACTGAATAGAGCTGGAGTTCTTTCAGTCGGGCAGCATAGGACAGATTTTTGAGACCCTTTATCCTTTTGGTGAGGAACTTTTGTGGCCTCTCCAGCTGCTGCAAGTGTCGGGTCAGATACATCTCGAATGGGGCATTGTACTCAATCATTGGTCTGATGAGTGATGAGTAAAGGGAGACTATGACCTCCCTTGATCTAGATGAGAATCCCTTCATGATAAGGTGGGCAATGTAGAAGGTCTTCCTAACTACTTTAGCTACATGGGTGTCGAATGACAGACTACTATCAACCTGGGTCCCCAGGTCCCTGATAACTTCTTCTGTGCTCAGTGGATTGCCACCTATTTGGTAGCTAGGGGTAACCTTGTTTTCCCGAAGGGTATGACTATGCACTTTTTGGCATTTAACTTTAGGCCGTGGCTCTGGCACCAGTTATCCGTTTCTGTGAGACCCTTCTGAAGGATATCTGTGTCAGATGTGTTTTCTACTATGTTGCCCAGTTTGCAGTCATCTGCAAACTTTGTCAGCCATAACCCTCCTGTGTTTGCTTGTACTTCGGAAAAGTAGATGCCAAACAAGAGTGGGCCCAGGACTGAGCCCTGTGGGACACCACTTGTGACAGGCTTTGAGTCTGACATGGCGCCAGCAGCTCTGACCCTGTGGGTTCTGTCACTCAGCCAGTTTGCAACCCATCTTGTGATGTATGGGTTGACATTTAAGCTGATGAGTTTTTCAATGATACCCGAATGGGGTATTGTATCGAAGGCCTTAGCCAGATCGAGGTAGGCTGTATGGACTGCCTTTCCCTCATCAATGGCTTTGGTGACTGTTTGAAAAAGTCAACCAAGTTTAAAAGGCATGATCTGCCTTTGACAAAGCCAAACTGGGTTGGATCCAAAGTCTGCAAATTCCCTATGTCTTTATTTATGAGGTCCATTATGATCCTCTCCATGGCTTTGCAGATAAGGCTTGTCAAGCTAATGGGCGGTAATTTCCAGGGTCGGTGGAGGCACCGCCTTTGTGAAGTGGTACCACAGTTGCAGTGCGCCACTCCTGGGTGCGTATCCAGAGGTAAGACTTTGATTAAACAGCTGTCCTAGCTGTGGGTTTAATTCCTCATTGAGTTCATGGAGCACACAGCCGGGGACACCATCAGGTCCCATGGATGCTGTGTTTTTGCTTTGGAGAGAGCAGTTCTCACTTGGGCGCTGGAGATGTTTGGGGGCTGCAATCGTTTGGTATAGATATCTCTCCTTTTGGGGAGGGGAGAAGTTTGCACTGAACCTGTCAGCCAGTATGTTGGCAATGTCTGTAGGATCAGTAATCTTCACATCATTTTGAACTAGCTCTGAGCATATCTGGGAGTTTCCTCCCAGGTTTCTAACATAGCTAAAGAAGGCCTTATGATTGTCTTTTGAGTCTTTAGCTATTTTTCTCTCGAAATTTGCTTTGGATGATTTTATGAGAGCTCTTAGTTTTTACTTATAGTGATCAAGGGTGTCTTACCTTTTAAGGATTTTGCTCTATCTTGTAGTAGCTTCCTCCTTTTGTTGTAGAGTTTGTTTATGGCTGGGGTCCACCAGACTGGATGCTTGCCTTTGGTACAAAGAGTCTTTGTTTTGCTTGGGATTGCCTTATCCATGCAGTCCTGCAGGTGCTGGTAGAAGGCATTTGTAAGTGATTCAGCGGCTTGAGTACTGTTTTCCGCCGGCTCGGGGCCTTAAAGGAGACCACACTAGTCTTTAGAAGTGTGAAGTCGGCTTTTGAGAAGTTCTTTACTGTGGTCTTTTTATTTCAGGTGGGGTGGGATGAGGACCTCCAGCGAGATTAGTTTGTGGTCTGATCTCACCAGTGAGGGGTACACCTCCGGTGTTGAACATTGTGCTCCCATGTTCGTGATGATGAGATCAAGTATGTTATCTCCTCTTGTGGGGATGGTGACTAGTTGTTCCATGGCATTTGAGTTTATGAATTCCAGGAACTTTTGGGCTAGGGTGTTTGGGCTTGAGTAGTGTTCCCAGTCTATATTAGGGTAATTGAAGTCACCTAGTATGATGGTGTTTGGTGATACATTTATCCCCTCTAGTGTTTTCAGGAAGGCCATGTGAGGTTCCTGAGTTTGTGAGGGTGGCCTGTAACATGCTACAATTTGCAGAGCAGTCTTGCCTATGGTTAATTGCACCTGGATGGTCTCCGATGCATCGTGCATTGCCACCAGTCTTGAGGTGTGGGTGTCCTTGATGAATATGGATACCCCCCTCCTTTCTTGGTATTGTCCAGATTTTGGGGCGGAGCATGATATGAGGTAAAACCTGATAGCGGGGTGCTCTCAGGAGCCTTGAACCAGGTTTCTGTCACAGCACAGACATCGATGTTCTCCATACTGAGAAGGGCCTCGAGTGCGTGCATTTTGAGATTTAGACTTCTGGCATTGAGCAGCATTACCCTTAGTTTTTTCCTTTTTGTGTTCTAGGGTGGTAGGTTTAGAATTTGAGCCTTGCCTAAAAAGGCACTATGGGGTGGCAAGAGCCTTTGCCAATATCCGAATCCCAGGGTGACAGGTGCAAGCCGTCCCTGCGAGCAGCGTGGCTTGTCCAGCATGTCATCCCAGGCAGACAGACACTGGATCCCCTTTGAATGACACCAGTGTTTAAGCCAATTGTTAAAGCTGATCATCTTATCTCTGTATTGTGGCATCATTCTTGGTGAAGGTAGGATACTGCTCAAGGTCAGGGTCATACCTGTCTGGGCTACATAATCAGAGAGCTCCTCAATGTCTCTTTTCATGTAGTCCAAGGAGGTACGTCTCAGGTCGTTTACACCAGCGTGGACAATGACTGAATCATATTTGTACCTGCTGTTGAGAGACCTGAGTGCTTGCGTTATGTGGCGGATTCTAGCGCCCGACAGGCAGCTTACTGTGACCTTCTCCTTACTCAGTCTGGTGAGCGGACGTCAGTGTGTCTGACTATGGAGTCACCAATGACTAGTGTGTCTGGCATTGTGTTTGGCCTTAAGGGCTGTGACTGTTTGACACTCTGACTGTGAGGTCTATGTGTTGCAGGTGTTGTGTTCTGAGGTGGTGGTTGTTTGGGTGTCTGCTTTGGTGGCCTCTGCTGTTTTGGTAGATTTTTGATCAGAGCCTCCGAGTATGTCTTTGTGTGTTTATGTGTATGATTTGAGGTTGTAATGGTAATATGTGAGACTGGGTCTATAGTGTGTGTGGTAACCTTCTCCTCCTGACTGGTCTTGCCAGTCCTATGTTGAGAGAGCTCAGCCTCCAGTTTGGCCGTGTAGTTGCATCTCGCATGTATTTGTGCTTTGTGGGAGGAGGAGAGGGTTGTCTGTGTACATGAGGCAATTGTAACATTGCCTCAATATTCCCAGGTTCACCAGCTGAGCAGGAGAGGACACTAGCAACTGATCCCTCGACATGCTAGAAGGAATAGACAAAAAACTTTAAAAAGATTCGGGGCGTGGGTGACCGAGAAATGGGGGTTGCCTCTTTGGGGTACTATCTATGACAAGAGTGCCGTATCAAGGTAATAAGTACTGTAGGAGCAAGTGCTACGTTTAACAGATAGAGAATAGTCTACTTGGAGTCAAGTAGAGATGATCTTTTTAATTATAGGATACGCTGATTAGATCAGTAGTATAGTTCGAGGAAGGTAGTTTTAAGGAAAATTTGAAGAGTGGACTTTAGGTAGCCCGAATAGTTTAAACCTGCTTAACCGGCGCTGCCCTAGTGTGCAACAGTAGCAACTCCGCGCTAAATCGGGCTAAATCGGGCTAAATCGCGCTAAAGCGTGCTTTATAGCAGGGGGCTGGATAAGACAGGAAATGACCCAAATTGGCCAACAAACCACAAGTCACTGCCCTAAACCACTCCTCCGAGGACAAATGAAGGAGTTATGGAAATGACCCCTAGTGGCCAATAAAACTACAGTTTCAAGTCAGTAACCACCTCTCCGGGGGGCAGGGAAGCTGCTCAATGTTAGTCACTCCCACTGATAAACACAGAGACCCTCCTTCAGCCCAAGCAAAAATGGCCTCACAGAAACTTTCAAACAGTTCAGGAACAGCAAGCCTGTAACTGAACTTTTTTAACTCTCAGAAAAGTGGGAAAAAGCAAGATTTTTTTTGGTTTTGTTTTTTACAGAGATAGCAGAGGTTCACAAGTAATATCAAGTTATAACAGTGCAGTAAATGACCCCACACAAGAGTGCTAGGTCAAGGACAGAAAATATGCAAGTTTTAAGAAAAAACGATTTAAAATTAAGTGCAAACAGGAAATTCAGCAAACAGCTTTTGGTTGTGCTCTAAATACAGCTACTAATACAGAAATCAAGTTTAACAAGCCAGAAAATGCTCAAGCTAGGCAGCTATGCAGAAAAACTTAGCAAATAAACAGAGAAAAATACTTAAAATCTCAAAAGTGGCTCCTTCTTCTCTCAGCGTTTTTCCTCTTGGAGGGTGCTTCACCAACAGCCAACAAGCCTGAAAAGACGCTCAAACCACGAGGCAACTAGGTTTTAAGAGAGGAAGATGAAGGAGTTATGGAAATGACCCCTAGTGGCCAATAAAACTACAGTTTCAAGTCAGTAACCACCTCTCCGGGGGGCAGGGAAGCTGCTCAATGTTAGTCACTCCCACTGATAAACACAGAGACCCTCCTTCAGCCCAAGCAAAAATGGCCTCACAGAAACTTTCAAACAGTTCAGGAACAGCAAGCCTGTAACTGAACTTTTTAACTCTCAGAAAAGTGGGAAAAAGCAAGATTTTTTTTTGTTTTGTTTTTACAGAGATAGCAGAGGTTCACAAGTAATATCAAGTTATAACAGTGCAGTAAATGACCCCACACAAGAGTGCTAGGTCAAGGACAGAAAATATGCAAGTTTTAAGAAAAAACGATTTAAAATTAAGTGCAAACAGGAAATTCAGCAAACAGCTTTTGGTTGTGCTCTAAATACAGCTACTAATACAGAAATCAAGTTTAACAAGCCAGAAAATGCTCAAGCTAGGCAGCTATGCAGAAAAACTTAGCAAATAAACAGAGAAAAATACTTAAAATCTCAAAAGTGGCTCCTTCTTCTCTCAGCGTTTTTCCTCTTGGAGGGTGCTTCACCAACAGCCAACAAGCCTGAAAAGACGCTCAAACCACGAGGCAACTAGGTTTTAAGAGAGGAAGATGAAGGAGTTATGGAAATGACCCCTAGTGGCCAATAAAACTACAGTTTCAAGTCAGTAACCACCTCTCCGGGGGCAGGGAAGCTGCTCAATGTTAGTCACTCCCACTGATAAACACAGAGACCCTCCTTCAGCCCAAGCAAAAATGGCCTCACAGAAACTTTCAAACAGTTCAGGAACAGCAAGCCTGTAACTGAACTTTTTTAACTCTCAGAAAAGTGGGAAAAAGCAAGATTTTTTTTGTTTTTGTTTTTACAGAGATAGCAGAGGTTCACAAGTAATATCAAGTTATAACAGTGCAGTAAATGACCCCACACAAGAGTGCTAGGTCAAGGACAGAAAATATGCAAGTTTTAAGAAAAAACGATTTAAAATTAAGTGCAAACAGGAAATTCAGCAAACAGCTTTTGGTTGTGCTCTAAATACAGCTACTAATACAGAAATCAAGTTTAACAAGCCAGAAAATGCTCAAGCTAGGCAGCTATGCAGAAAAACTTAGCAAATAAACAGAGAAAAATACTTAAAATCTCAAAAGTGGCTCCTTCTTCTCTCAGCGTTTTTTCCTCTTGGAGGGTGCTTCACCAACAGCCAACAAGCCTGAAAAAGACGCTCAAACCACGAGGCAACTAGGTTTTAAGAGAGGAAGATGAAGGAGTTATGGAAATGACCCCTAGTGGCCAATAAAACTACAGTTTCAAGTCAGTAACCACCTCTCCGGGGGGCAGGGAAGCTGCTCAATGTTAGTCACTCCCACTGATAAACACAGAGACCCTCCTTCAGCCCAAGCAAAAATGGCCTCACAGAAACTTTCAAACAGTTCAGGAACAGCAAGCCTGTAACTGAACTTTTTAACTCTCAGAAAAGTGGGAAAAAGCAAGATTTTTTTTTTGTTTTGTTTTTACAGAGATAGCAGAGGTTCACAAGTAATATCAAGTTATAACAGTGCAGTAAATGACCCCACACAAGAGTGCTAGGTCAAGGACAGAAAATATGCAAGTTTTAAGAAAAAACGATTTAAAATTAAGTGCAAACAGGAAATTCAGCAAACAGCTTTTGGTTGTGCTCTAAATACAGCTACTAATACAGAAATCAAGTTTAACAAGCCAGAAAATGCTCAAGCTAGGCAGCTATGCAGAAAAACTTAGCAAATAAACAGAGAAAAATACTTAAAATCTCAAAGTGGCTCCTTCTTCTCTCAGCGTTTTCCTCTTGGAGGTGCTTCACCAACAGCCAACAAGCCTGAAAAGACGCTCAAACCACGAGGCAACTAGGTTTTAAGAGAGGAAGATGAAGGAGTTATGGAAATGACCCCTAGTGGCCAATAAAACTACAGTTTCAAGTCAGTAACCACCTCTCCGGGGGCAGGGAAGCTGCTCAATGTTAGTCACTCCCACTGATAAACACAGAGACCCTCCTTCAGCCCAAGCAAAAATGGCCTCACAGAAACTTTCAAACAGTTCAGGAACAGCAAGCCTGTAACTGAACGTTTAACTCTCAGAAAAGTGGGAAAAAGCAAGATTTTTTTTTTGTTTTGTTTTTACAGAGATAGCAGAGGTTCACAAGTAATATCAAGTTATAACAGTGCAGTAAATGACCCCACACAAGAGTGCTAGGTCAAGGACAGAAAATATGCAAGTTTTAAGAAAAAACGATTTAAAATTAAGTGCAAACAGGAAATTCAGCAAACAGCTTTTGGTTGTGCTCTAAATACAGCTACTAATACAGAAATCAAGTTTAACAAGCCAGAAAATGCTCAAGCTAGGCAGCTATGCAGAAAAACTTAGCAAATAAACAGAGAAAAATACTTAAAATCTCAAAAGTGGCTCCTTCTTCTCTCAGCGTTTTTCCTCTTGGAGGGTGCTTCACCAACAGCCAACAAGCCTGAAAAGACGCTCAAACCACGAGGCAACTAGGTTTTAAGAGAGGAAGATGAAGGAGTTATGGAAATGACCCTAGTGGCCAATAAAACTACAGTTTCAAGTCAGTAACGACCTCTCCGGGGGCGAGGGGGGCTGCGCAATGTTAGTCACTCCCAGTGATAAACACAGAGACCCTCCTTGAGCCCAAGCAAAATGGCCTCACAGAAACTTTCAAACAGTTCAGGAACAGCAAGCCTGTAACTGAACTTTTTAACTCTCAGAAAAGTGGGAAAAAGCAAGATTTTTTTTTTGTTTTGTTTTTACAGAGATAGCAGAGGTTCACAAGTAATATCAAGTTATAACAGTGCAGTAAATGACCCCACACAAGAGTGCTAGGTCAAGGACAGAAAATATGCAAGTTTTAAGAAAAAACGATTTAAAATTAAGTGCAAACAGGAAATTCAGCAAACAGCTTTTGGTTGTGCTCTAAATACAGCTACTAATACAGAAATCAAGTTTAACAAGCCAGAAAATGCTCAAGCTAGGCAGCTATGCAGAAAAACTTAGCAAATAAACAGAGAAAAATACTTAAAATCTCAAAAGTGGCTCCCTTCTTCTCTCAGCGTTTTTCCTCTTGGAGGGTGCTTCACCAACAGCCAACAAGCCTGAAAAGACGCTCAAACCACGAGGCAACTAGGTTTTAAGAGAGGAAGATGAAGGAGTTATGGAAATGACCCCTAGTGGCCAATAAAACTACAGTTTCAAGTGAGTAACCACCTCTGCGGGGGGCAGGCAAGCTGCTGAATGTATGTCACTCCCTCTGATAATCACAGTGACCTTCCTTCAGCCCAAGCAAAATGGCCTCACAGAAACTTTCAAACAGTTCAGGAACAGCAAGCCTGTAACTGAACTTTTTTAACTCTCAGAAAAGTGGGAAAAAAGCAAGATTTTTTTTTTTGTTTTGTATTTTACAGAGATAGCAGAGGTTCACAAGTAATATCAAGTTATAACAGTGCAGTAAATGACCCCACACAAGAGTGCTAGGTCAAGGACAGAAAATATGCAAGTTTTAAGAAAAAACGATTTAAAATTAAGTGCAAACAGGAAATTCAGCAAACAGCTTTTGGTTGTGCTCTAAATACAGCTACTAATACAGAAATCAAGTTTAACAAGCCAGAAAATGCTCAAGCTAGGCAGCTATGCAGAAAAACTTAGCAAATAAACAGAGAAAAATACTTAAAATCTCAAAAGTGGCTCCTTCTTCTCTCAGCGTTTTTCCTCTTGGAGGGTGCTTCACCAACAGCCAACAAGCCTGAAAAGACGCTCAAACCACGAGGCAACTAGGTTTTAAGAGAGGAAGATGAAGGAGTTATGGAAATGACCCCTAGTGGCCAATAAAACTACAGTTTCAAGTCAGTAACCACCTCTCCGGGGGGCAGGGAAGCTGCTCAATGTTAGTCACTCCCACTGATAAACACAGAGACCCTCCTTCAGCCCAAGCAAAAATGGCCTCACAGAAACTTTCAAACAGTTCAGGAACAGCAAGCCTGTAACTGAACGTTTTAACTCTCAGAAAAGTGGGAAAAAGCAAGATTTTTTTTTGTTTTGTTTTTACAGAGATAGCAGAGGTTCACAAGTAATATCAAGTTATAACAGTGCAGTAAATGACCCCACACAAGAGTGCTAGGTCAAGGACAGAAAATATGCAAGTTTTAAGAAAAAAACGATTTAAAATTAAGTGCAAACAGGAAATTCAGCAAACAGCTTTTGGTTGTGCTCTAAATACAGCTACTAATACAGAAATCAAGTTTAACAAGCCAGAAAATGCTCAAGCTAGGCAGCTATGCAGAAAAACTTAGCAAATAAACAGAGAAAAAATACTTAAAATCTCAAAAGTGGCTCCCTTCTTCTCTCAGCGTTTTTCATAGACTTGTATGCACTACTTTGACGCTTTGGGGTTTGACATCAGTTGTCATTTCCAACATACAGCTTTGAAGAGTCTTATTCTTACAAACCTGATTCACCTTTCAAAACTTGGCATAAGGATCTTTGCCAGCCCTCTTTAGTGCACACTGAGGACTGGTTGTGACCTTGGTTTAGGAATCAGGTGGGGTGTAACTGCTGAGCATATTATGTTATTCCAGTCCACGCTAATGATCTTTCAGAATCCCAAGCAATAAGTTATTGGTCAAATGCTTAAAAAACAGCTGTGATATAAACATGACTGTGAATGTTTAGAACAAAAAGAGAAGCATAACTCCTTAACCACTGGAGCTAAAATAACAATGTAATAATTTTGCTTCCCCATCGCAGTTAATGTGTCATAGTGGCATGTCTGACACATGAAAAAGGAGACATTAATTTGACATTTCAGTACCAACATGTGATTTTTTTTCTGCATTCAGTTTTTCACTGAATGTGGTTTTCGTTTTATCACTTCAACATAATATAAATAATGTTTTGCATAATATCTTTGAAAAGTCATGGTTGTAAGCATTACACTTGCTAGATATATCTAATCAACGGTATCATTATTCACAGTAAACATTCATGGTGTTTTAAGACAATAGTGCACCAAATATTTTAATACTTAATTGCCAGTTTCGCTGTCAAAATACTTTGTCATGCATTGCTGCGAAGCTATTAGTATTGTCATATACAAGTAGCAGAAAAAGAAATCTGTCGGCAGTTCTAATTATGTGAATGAAGAGTGTGTGTGTACAGCACCAAACAAAGCAAGCTGTAATAGCAAAAACTGTTTTATTCAGCTATACACATAAATAGGTAGCAAGGAAGAAGATCTCCGTAAAAATGAATAAATAAATAATACTCATGTACTGCCAACTGCTTTACTATAAGCATACCAAATGTTAGATGTATGTTAAATCTTTAGCTGAATTGTTCAGCTATGTGTTTATTTATTTAGTTATTATGGTATACATAAAATAATCCTATTTGTTAACCAGCTAAGCTCACCTGGCACACCATTCCTTTTCAGGTGTAACCTGGGAGCAATGTTTAGTTAAGTGACATAATGAGCAGAAAACCAAGGGCTGATGAAATTAAACCCTGTAATATTAGAGCTGCACCTTACAACCTTAACCTTTATGCCAACTGACAGACTAACATATCATAAGCAATACAAAGTAAACCATTAGCTGCATTATATCATTCAGTAACAAACTGCTGTATTTTATTCCATAAGGTAATGCATGAAGGTAGGGGTGGCAATGAACAGCAATAATCCATAGCAATTTGTAAAACTGGTTGGAGAACACACCTATTTGGTGTGATCTGGTCAAAGGAAATAAGCCAAAATGACTATTCAACAATTCCAAGACTAACAAATCTCAGCAGAACCTCATCCTATACATAATATTGCTTCTGTCCAGTAAGTAAAATGATGAATATCAAAACAACAAATGTTTTTGGTATTTCCAATAATCATTCAGCTTATCACATCTTTGCCTTGTCATTAGTGGGCAATGTTTATTTACTAGAATTTAGCTCCATGATATTGAACTCCATGATTGCAGGTTCCCAACCGATATAATTTCTAGTGCAATTTCTAAGTGTGCATTGGCCATGATTACTATATTTTGTAGTTTGTTTCTTCATTTCTGCATAACTGCGAATACTGTATATACATAAGTTCAGAGGTGTGGAGGCTTGCCCCCTTTAAAATGATTGATGGATTTTAACTTCATTGAACATCCAATGAGTTGAGCTCAGCAGATTAATTTATTGTAATTATATTATATAACATTTTGCATTGAAGACACAATAATTTCTCACATATTAAAAGTGGAAAACAAATAAGAAGTGTATAATTTGTACCAATTTTTAGTTTAAAAGTAAAAAGAGCAACCACTGTGCAATAAAAGCAAACTGCATTTAAATATTATCCCTACACTGTCCAGAACATTAAACTTGAAGACTGTTGTTACCACATGCTACACAATCAGGCATCAGAAACATAAGCTCCTTTTATATATGAAGTCAGATGGATTATTTTAAAATGCTGGGAATAGTTTTAGGATTGAAAATCTTCAAATATGATGTTGCATGCATGACCGGTTATACTTCTGTATTCAGACATCAGCATTTGGAAATAATCTGAAAGGTTTCAAGAAATGCTGACTTAGATTTATATGATTTCAGTTTTGATTTTCTGTCTGCATAACAGTGAGCAAATCATGTAACTTTTCTAGGACTCTTTTGTTGGGATTCCAAAACATTTGAGGCAGTGTTCTGGACAGCCTCCACTACCCAGCAATGTTACTTCTAACCTACATTTCTGGTTCAGCTCACAGATGATATTATACCACCAACTGATCAAGGACAGCCCTCCAATGCAAAATAATTGGAGTGCATGCTATGAAAGTAAGAGGTAATAAGATCCTATAATATTCTATTTAAATAAATCTCAATACCTATTATTTACCTAATGGAGTGATTGCAAAGCTACCTGAGAAACGAATAATCATAACTGAAGCTGGATACACACGTCAGATATGAACATGCGGTCATGTATGCATTCTAATGTCTGATATGACAGGAAATATATGTTGAGGAGCTGCATGACTGAATCATAGAACTAATCCTCTAACATTTTAATGTACAGCTGCCCATGGGGCCTAAATTGGGCAAAGAATACATTTACATCACAAAGCATGTGGGCAGACCTCATCCAACCCCACCAACTTTCCTTGCCCATGTTTCGGAACTGCTGCTGCAGGCATTTTGGTCTGCATACCATATGAAGCCTCCAGTGCCAGTTGCCACACATAGGTGGAGCTGTATAATCTGCTGTGTTACCTCACTGACTTCAACAGGCTAAATAACTTCTTATAACCTTTCCATTGGTTTCCAACTTTGAGTGGAGACTATGTATCCTTTCTGTTGTCAGCCAATTCCTGTGCTGGAATCTGGAGTAGTACTTCTGGTTCTTTCAGTAGTCAAGCAAGTTAAGGTATCCAGGAACACTTTACTTGGAATGAAGAGTGGAGCTAATGCTTAGAGTAGAGCGCTACCCCAAATGTAAATCATTTTGGAATTTAATGCTTTGCCGTTTTCTTTTCTTTTTTTTTTCTTGAACTGTTTTAAGTTTTTACTAGCACGACAGGAGCTGACCCCATTGCTGAGTCAGGGTATAATTGGGTTTCTAATACCATGACAAGAACTGAGCCCATTGCTGAGTCAGGGTATAACTAGGGTTCTAATACCAAGACAAGAGCTGACCCCATTGCTGAGTAAGGGTATAATTGGGTTTCTAATACCATAACAGGAGCTGACCCCATTGTAGAGTCAGGTATAATTGGGATCTAATACCATGACAGGAGCTGACCCCATTGCAGATTTGGGTATAATTGGGTTTCTAATACCATGACAGAAGCTGACCCCATTGCAGAGTCAAGATATAGCTGGGTTTCTAATACCATGACAGGAGCTGACCCCGTTGCAGAGATAGGTTATAATTCTGCTTCTAATACCATGACAGTAGTTGAACCCATTGCTGATTCAGGGTATAATTGGGTTTTTAATACCATGACAGTAGCTGACCCCACTGCTGAGTCAGCATATAACTGAGTTTCTAATACCATGACAGGAGCTGATCCCATTGTAGATTTGGGTATAATTGGGTTTCTAATACCACGAGAGAAGCTGACCCCATTGTAGAGTCAGGATATAATTGGGTTTCTAATACCATGACAGGAGCTGATCCCATTGTAGATTTGGATATAATTGGGTTTCTAATACCATGAGAGAAGCTGACCCCATTTTAGAGTCAGGATATAATTGGGTTTCTAATACCGTGACAGGGGCTGACCCCATTGTAGAGTCAGGATATAATTGGGTTTCTAATACCATGACAGGAGCTGACCCCATTGCAGAGATAGGGTATAATTCTGCTTCTAATACCATGACAGTAGTTGAACCCATTGCTGAGTCAGGGTATAATTGGGTTTCTAATACCATGACAAGAGCTGACCCCATTACTGAGACAGGGTATGATTACAGCTCAAGAAATTAGTATTGTTAAAAGTGCTGATGCTTGCTAAGAGTGCTCTTCTCAGTAGCTGCAATGTACTCAGAATTGCCTCTTCCATGATTCATACAGGATTACATGTATTGGAAGAATATTTAAATATGTTTGAACATTATTTTTTTATTTGTCCTGTTGCTCCTACTCCTATTGCAGCTATTTAGGTCCCTTTCTATCACACTGCTCTAGGTTCTACTTGCAAATCCTGCTGTTTTTTGACTTTGTATCTTAAAGTCCATAAGACTATATAATTGCTGGGTATAGTCATTCCAATGATTAATACTATTTTTGTATTTTTCTTTCTTGGACTACTATATCATTTTTTTGTATCTTTTTTTAACTGTTGTAATTGGGTAACCCAATGGTCTCTGAACATTGTCGCTATTAATAATGATTTGTGTTCATGTTTCCAATGCTTCTGAGCTAATTGCATATGGTAGCGTTTGTAGAATCCCCAATTTAACAAGTGTTGCTACATTACTGTATCTTTCAGTATACAGATCCTCAGCTACAACTGTATCACAACCAGCAATGAGTTGTGTAACTTTTTATAGTTCTGTATTAGAGACCTTGCATTGGCCTACATCTTTCACTTTTTCTATATACTCTGTAAACCAATGTGTGCATAGCCCACTATCCTGGGATGCTATTATTAGCCTTTCATCTTTTAGTTTGAAATCACCTCTGCTTAACCATCCATGTCTCTAATCTAATTCAATGTGTGGTTGTTCCAGGAGTTCTCTGTACTTGCCAATATAATTCTAGTATTTCTATTCTTTTCTTTCCTTTCTTTCTGGTCCTTTTCTTTATATTTTTGGCACTCCCTTTTCCTCGTTTACTTCTGGTTTGATTTCCATTCCTATTGCTTTCCGATATTCTTCTACTAAACTAAGCAATGATGACATCTTAGACTTCTTTTCAGCTGTAGAACTTTCGTTATGTTTGGATCTGATGATGCCAACAAATATGCATGTAGTCTTGTGATTGCAAGACCTGTGGTAAATATCATGGTGATCCATTCTTCTTTCAGAACAATAGATATATATTCTTGTTTTCTTACCCAACCAAGTATGTATTTATTTATTTATTTGACATTTCTTTACCGAGGTGGTCTGACTGGGTCTGCAGAACCCATTTTCAGCACAGGCTCAGGGAGAAAAGCTCCACATACAGTACAATACAAATACAGTATAATCCAATACAATACAAATTACATTTGAAATACTATACAAGAATAAGTTGAAAGAACAAACTATTGTTACAAGATGTTGTAATATATTACTACACATCTAGAATGTTCAATAGAGTTAACATTACAGACAATAATAGTCAGTCTCATCATACATGATGTAGATAGATAGTGTCCAAAAAACAAATAGTACGTACATAGTGCAATGTGTGACACTGACTGTTATACTACATGAAAAATAGAATGGTAGTTTCAGTTAGGAAAATAGCAGCCAGAATGTTAGTGATGCAGATAGATAGTGAGAGAGAGAGAGAGTTGAGAAGAATAGAAGTAATAAAGCCTGAACAGTAGCTTAAGGATATGGTATAGAAAGAGAAGGAGTTAGAAGAGCCTTAGGATTTCGCAGACTGTGAGGAATTGAAATGTGACAGAAGAGGATGATGATGCTAGGTTGGAAGAAGAGGAAGACCTGAGCATTAGGCAGGCTTTATGCAGGAGCAGAGCCATGTGTTTTTGAGATGAGTTTTTAAAGAGGCTTTGAAATGGGTTAGGCCAGGCATAGACCTGGGAGCTAGGGGTAGTGAATTCCAAAGTATAGAGACAGAGTATGAATACAGAGAGTGACCTGGCTTTCTTGTGGGTTTTGAGATAGCTAAGAGATTTTTGCCTTCTGACAGTAGGGATCGATCTGGTGTGTAAGGTGTGACTAGATTGGCTAGCGCAGGGCAGGGAGTAGGCTTGAAAATAAGTTTGTGCAAAGTAGATAGCTGAATAAAGGCAAGTTGGTTGGGGAGTTCAAGCCAGTTTTATTCTAGGAGTGATTTACAGTGGTGTGTGTGATATTTAGAGTTTGTGGCAAACTTTGCAATTTGTTGTAGTATTGTTCCATCTTGCTTAGGGTAGAAGTTTCTAAGTTAGTTAAGACAGGGGCACCATAAAGAAGGGAGGGAAGTAAAAATGTTTTTTGCAAGGGTAGTTTTGGTTGCTTCAGTAAAGAAATGTTTGTTGCTATACAAGAGTCCCAGTTTTTGATGAGTTTTCTTTATATTTTGCTGAATATGGGGGTCAAATGAAAGTCTATTGTCAATGATAACACCTAGAAGTTTGGTTTCCTGTACTATTTCTGTGACAGTGTTGTCAGACACAAGGATATTGAAATGGTCAGTGACAGGGGAGGTGCTTCTGTGATGAAAGAGTACTACTTTTGTCTTCTTTGGATTAAGAAAGAGATGGACATTTCTTAGCCAGGATTCGACTGCAGTAAAGGACTGCTGAGTTTTTGAAAGTAGTTCTGGTAGTGATTGAGCAGTGCAGATTATGGTGGAATCATCAGCATGTTGAATTAGGGTCCCAGGGTGAGAGGCATTGTGAAGGTTGTTTGTGAAAATTTTGAAGAGTAGGGGTCCTAGGATGGAGCCTTGAGAGACTCTAGTAGGGTTGTGGAGAAAGGGTGAGAGTTCATTGGACCATTTCACTGCTTGTTTACGATCCTTGAGGTAGCTCTGAAACCATTTTCCTGTTATGTGAGAATCCTAAGTTAGCATGT
This sequence comes from Protopterus annectens, assembly GCF_019279795.1. Lineage (NCBI taxonomy): Eukaryota > Metazoa > Chordata > Ceratodontiformes > Protopteridae > Protopterus > Protopterus annectens. The sequence continues at coordinate 1,290,996,242 of NC_056745.1, forward strand.
TCAAAAGTAAGGGGTGAGACACTGTGTCAAAGGCCTTGGAGAGATCAAGGAATACTGAGGCTGTATAGCATCCTGCATCTCTGGCCTTTTTCACAATGTCTGTAAAAGATAATAGGGCTGTAACTGTGCTGTGGTTAGTTCGGAAGCCATGTTGGGTTTTGGTTAAAAGATTGTTTTGCAGTAGATATTGCATTACCTGCTGATGGATACCTCTCTCGAAAATTTTGGATATGGGTGACAAGATATACATAAGAGGGAAACTGGATGGATCAAAAGAGTTGCCTCCTTTGTGGATGGGGGTGATATGAGATTGTTTCCATATGGTAGGTAAGTCTGATTCAGATAAAGACCTATTTATAAGGATACTGATTGGGTAGGTGACTGAGTTAGCAGCTAGTTTGAGGTAGTATGGTGGGAGATTGTCAGCTGAGATGGAGCAGGGTGTTAGTTTTTGTAGCAGTTTCTTAATGAATTCAATTGAATGCCACTTGGGTCTGGTCAGTTATAATAAAACTGTACATTACAACAGGAAGAGCAAATTGATTTACAGCTTGGACTTTATTCCTAGATGTCAAGACAGTTTTCAATATCAGCTTTAGTCTTCTGAAATATTCTTTACTAACCCTTGTTCTCAGCTGGTACTTTTTTATTGCCAACACTTCATCTATTCCCTGATGTTTGCATGCAACCTCTTGTTCACGTATATTTATAAGACTTTCCGTTCCCAAGTTGATATTTTCGTTGTGCTGCAACCTTCCCGCAACGTGTTGATTTTTATTATTTATCAATATGAAAGGAGATACTGCTATCATTTGAGAAAAAAGTTTTAATTATTTGTAGTTGTACTTTCAAATGCTTGTCTGATGAGCTAAACCGTTTTAAATTGTCTTTCAACAAGGGTGGCACTGGGACTATAAAGTAAACAGTTTAGTGGGTTAAGGACAAAACAAAACAGTTGTGATGACAAAGAATCACACTGTAATATGCATGTTTGAATTTTTATACCTGGGATAATAATTTTATCTTTATTTTGACTCACCTGCAAAGTGATTTGCCTGTGTCTAATAATCACTGGAGTATAACTGATCAATGCAAGGTGTAACTTGTGTATCTGTCAGCATTCCTTAATTAATGAATGTGAGATGCTGTCAAATGCCTTTTTGTAATGTATCCATGCCATAGATAAATTCCACCCCTTGTTCCAGCAATTAAGGCTTTGTTTATGAATAAATAACTGGTTGTTCTATATGACTTTATTTAATTACCTTTTTGTTCTATTGTCATGATTGATTATTTTTGTTTTCTAAATGGTTGTAAACTATGTCTGCATCCATTCCAGTTTATAATTTATATATTGTTGGAAGATAGGTTTTTAGTGTATTGTTCGATGACTTGCAGTTTCATTCTGAAGGATTGTGATGCCCTTACACTGGCCCAGTAATCAAGGAGCCTCAATCCTCACCACTAACACCAGTGAGGGGCGTGCACATTGGGAAAGATAACAAGTACACACACAGTAAAGTACAATTTAACACCAGTGAGGGGCGTGCACATTGGGAAGGATAACAAGTACACACACAGTAAAGTACAATTTAACACCAGTGAGGGGCGTGCACAGTGGGAAGGATAACAAGTACACACACAGTAAAGTACAATTTCACTTAAAGCACACAGAGAACACAGTCAGTCTGGGGCTGGTTTCTCCCTTTCTCTCCAGATCCTCAATAGGACTCCCCACTGGCACAGCTATAGGGTTCAGATCTCAGCTGAGTACTCAAGCCAAAACCTTCAGTACTGTCTCTGTCCAATCAGTGCTTCGTGTCCCTGCCCAAGTAGCTGACACACACACACTTTGAGATTTGGTTTATATACCAACACACAGACACTCCTGGAAAAGGCTGGCACAGGTTTTCCAGCTATTTCCCTTCTTGCTAAGCTATAAGGAAGTAATCACTGCCATCAACTACTCTTAGCTACTAATAAGGCCATTCCCAAAGGGTGACCAATTTCACTGTGTAATATTACTGTTATCCAAATAGTAAGTGTGCTGAACAGCAAGACTATTGGAATGGCTTGGACAGTATCCCCCAAATACATGCAATGTACGCTAAGAGTTTAGATTATCTCTACACAAAACAGCCACAGTTGAAAGGTTTAAAATATTTAATAAAAAATAATAAAACCACAAGACAAATCTTATTACTTCAAAACAATGACATTACAGAGTTCAGAGATGACAGGAAAGTGTTTTAAGGTGATACTGTAGAATAGTCTGACATAAATATAGAAAAGAGATAGACTAATCTGGCTAAATTTCTATCTAACTCTAAGAGAAATACTAAAATCTAAGATCCTACTTACAGAGCAAAGGCAGAATGCTAGTGAGTTGATGTGTTCAGGTTCAGACAAAATCCAAAATGCTCTCCTTTCCTTCTATACTTAAATTGATAACACAGTAGTGCTGAGTCATTTCAGATTACATCATTCTTTACAGTTCTGATTTAGTTTTTCAGGCTCACAGAACTTAACATTTGCATTTCATTTTGCAATCTGCACCTGTAGGAAGCCACAGCAATAAAATACATTTTACATGTAAAATATAGTAATTAACTCTTGTCTTAAGACAATAGAAAGAATTCCTTAGTCCAGACATCCTGTCTCCAAGCTTGAAATCAAGCCGTCAATCATACAATGCTTTACTTATCAGCTTTCTTCCAGCAGGGTGCACTGTGGTTACATTTTTGAAACTCAGAACACATAACAGTTTTCTTACATTTGTAAAGAGGTTGTGAATTACTTTAATATTTACAAATGGCATATAATTATTTACAAACTTCTATCTAACTAGGCTGGCAGACTTCACAAGGATTATCATAGTTTTGCCTACGGTTAACCAGACTGGTATGTGTTCTGGATGCACATAGAAATAATTTTTACAAAGAGCTAAGTCTTTGTGTAAAGATGTTAATAACTTTAACCAGAAACTAGGTACTACATCTAGAATTGGATTTTTTTTTATTTTGTCTCAGTTTCTCTGGCTGTTACTTCCTCTTATGTCATATCATCTATACCTCTGTTATCCATGTGGCACCTTTGTTATGTTCAGCCGTGTCTTTATAAGTGCTTCTTCAAAATGCACCCATTTCTTCTTTTTTTTTTAGGTGGTGCTGCCATTACTTTTGTTTGTACCCAATTATCTATAAATCATTTTTGGGTCACCAATGTACAGATTATGTTGTACTGTCTTTCTAAGAATTTTGGATGATCTGTTCACTTTTCTGTAGTTTTCTAACAGTGACATTACTTGTATTTTTTTTCTCAGTGCTTCTAGGATAGCATTCTACCCATTCCTTTCCTTTCTTTTGTTACTCTATGGGGGAATTCAGTAAAGCTTACATGATCATTTTTACCATGTGCTTTGGCAGTGTACTCAGAATATTTCTGAGTGCAGGTATCTACACAGAAACAAGGGCAAGGAAAAGTCCTGAAATATTGACAGAATTAACTCTAACAGGTAACACCACACATATTATGACCTAAGTACACACTGCGGATGCTAGAAAATCAGTCCCCAAATAAAAATGTCATTCTAACTGCTCTGACATAAATGCCACTTTGGTCCCCCAACCCCAAATAAAGAACAGACTTGTACATAATGCAGGCTGCTAACATGTTTAAAACATATGATACAGAGTATTCTAATGTACCGTAAGCATTATATAGTATGTATCACTTATTTAGGCAAAGGAATACCCTGCCTTGTATTTACAACATTGTGATCCCATGCAGTTTTCCTGCTTACATGCCTAGTAACCATGTAGATCCCAGGCTGTCAACATAGTCATTATGCAAATGAAGCCAAAACTCACTAGACTTGTTGAATCACAAAAAAAGAGTAACCATGTAGGGATGTTCACTTTGTGTAGGCACCTACATAGTGTTTTTGTTTCCAATGGATATCAACAGTGAATGATGACATCAGGGGCAATGTCAGCTTTCCTTTTTTTTCCCCTTAACCTGTTTGCGCATTGAAATGGAGCAATAAAAAACTAATTTTAGTGTGCTTGTTATGTAACTATTTCTGTGGCAGCATGTGTCTGTGTAGGGCTAGTTTCAATGGTCCTGGTTTCAAGAATAGGATGTATAAGCTTTTCTGCATGTTTTGTGTTCCAGTTTGTGTGATATCAGGAAAGCAGAGATAAAAATATGAATTTTACTTATGCTTAACTTATTTATGCAATGGTGCATGGAGCCATGCAAAGTACTCATAGAGCAATACTGAACACTCAAGCGGGTGTGTTAAATCATGCTAATTACAGCCTAAGCAGGTGAATTGCAGCTTTTTTTTTTTTCAATTAACCAAACTCATGTGGTGGACCTATTCAACAAATGTATAAAGTATCCATGCAGCCTACATTCTTATTTTCCCTCAATACTTCAATACCATTGGAGTAGAGACTTGGAAATTTTAACTGAGATAATGCTAGGAACTGCTGCAGCTATTCTACATCTGTATGTGCTACAGGCTGAAGCCAGTGCTGCTGGTGCTGCTGACAATAGGCCTAGGCCGAGAAGGAGAAGAGTGTTCAGACAAAGGGTGACATTCTAGGTGCTACATGAATTGGAGATTATAGAGCACTACAGGATGGACAGGTACTCATTACAAGAACTCTGTGAACTCTGTTGCCCTCAACTCAGAGCCAGAGCCAACTGAGCTGGAACCATCCCAGTGGAAACGAAGGTATGTGTAGCCCTTAGAATATTAGCTACAGGTACTTTTCAAAGACCAACTGGGGACACGATGGATGTGTCACAGGCATCAGCATCCAGGATCCTCCACCAGTTCCTTGATGCTATGCTCATACATGCCAGTGAGCATATATAGTTCCTCCCTTCTTTTGAGGAGAGGGCCAGAAATATGCAACACTTCTACCATGTAGTGCACTACCCTGAAGTACTGAGTGCCATAGAATCCACTTATGTACACATCAAGGCACCAACTGGTGAGCCAAATATACTCTACATTAACCACATGGGATGCCACTCCATCAACTGCCAAGTTGTGTGCAATGCTCAGGGGCTTATCTTGAATTTGTGTGCTGGCAATCCTGGTAGTTATCATGACTCCCATATGTGGTGCATATCACAGTGGTACCAAATGTTTTCTAGGTGGAACATCCCACAAGGTCATTTAGTGGAGGATGCTGGCTATGCCCTGGAGCAGTGATTATGACCCCCCTCAGAAGTGCACACACACCAATGGAAGAATCCCATAATAAGGCACATGCTCAAAATCGAAACATCATACAGCATGTGTTTGGGCTGCTGAAGTCACAGTTCTGGTACCTAAATATAACTGGTTGAGCCCTGCAGTATAATCCATGCACATGTACACAGATATTAACAATATGTGCTATGCTTCACAATCTAATCCTGCAGAAACAGCAGGGCCACACATCTCCCCACCAATGCCTAGGTCACCACAGCTACAGTCAGAGGAGGACTCTGAGGAGGAACCACCAGCTGCTGTCTCTGTAGGCAGACATAGGCATGCTTAGTATGCAGTTGCTTTGACTAAGAGACAATACATAGCATGTTCACTGACCACCTAGGGACCTAATAGCTTTCTCCTACTTGCATACATATAGTAGAATTGATGCTAGGCAACTCACACAACCTTAACCTATCCATGTATTGGCTGTGTACTGCTTGCATCAAACAGAGTCAGAGGTGAATTAAAGGTGTGTCAGCTGCTGCATTTGCATGGTAAATCCTGAACCTAGACTGTATTTTTGAAGACTATTATGACATATCCTTGTAGCTCTTAACTTGGTACTGTAAGCAATTAAATAGTGGTGGATTTGTACAGAAATTACATTAACATTTGACTACAGACACTTATTTTACTAATATGTGTCCATTTCTAATTAGTAGGCCTCAGGCATGAAACATTCACACAGTCATATCTCTGCAGAATACTGGTAAATCTTTCAAGAGAGAAGTTAGAAAGTGAGGCTATTCATTGCAGTTTCTGACTTCAGACTTGCTTGTGTCATAACAGTAACTGCCCTTTGTTCCTCCACCCCCCACAAGAGTAGTGTACCCTTGCACCTGCCATAACAGTAACTCAGCTATGCTACCAGCAAAACCACAGCATATGTGTGTTTATGTCACAGTAAATATCCTATCACATTTTAAGGACAATTATATAGAATTACCTGCACACTGCATGTGTTAGGTAACTGATGAATAAGCAACAAACACAGACATGTAAGACAGAGAGATGTATATTTGTAACAATAATGATGACAGGTTGTGTGACTACTAACTGCTCTATGTCCAAATATAATACAGAGAATTCCCTGTACAATATACAGTCCATGGTTTGCTAGCAGTGTACATTCTTATGCCGTCAGTTGTATAATGAATGACCCCAGTTCTGTGCTGGCAAACTGCTTCTGTGGCAAAGAGGACTAAGGCAGCCATCATGTTTGCTGAAGCTGTATTGGTGTGACGGTTCTAATCCTAACATAAGTAGAAATTTTGGATGTGTGCTATCAATTGGGAGTATGCTTTTACAGACTTTGATTAGGTGTCCCATACTTTTAATATTTATCCTGTTTGTCTAGTTTTAATTCCACATTTGTATGATGTGCCACGTCTAGAAAACATTTTTGAGAAGGCTTGTCCAGTTTGAGCAAAGCATTGCAGAAACAGGGAAAAACAGATAAGATTTATGTCAGACTGTCAACAGCAGAAAGCGGATACATTCAATTATTGCTTGAGCACTAGAGCACTAAAACCAGCTCTTCACTTGAGATACTGAAAGATCTGAGACATCCGTTGCTTCCAACTAACTATAAGTGCCTGTTTCTGCTCTTATATTGCACTCTTAATTTGTATTTGCACACTACTGTCTGTTTGAATTGTCAAAACTGTTTCTGGCCGCATTTTGCTGCATACTGCACTAGTTCAGCTGTAGCATAGCCTAGTTCCAAGCTTGCTGTGTCTAGGTCTGTTTTGTAACCTCTGAGCATCAAACTCAAGCCATCCTTGTTGGAGCACCCTTGTGAGAGGAGACTGCTCCCTGGGTCCCATCTAATCGAGGGTGATTGGACTTGAGCTCAGAGAGTGCATCCTTATTTGCTAGTATGAGTTAAAAGGATTATTTCCAACCTCGTTTACTAGTTTGAGTTAAAAGAGTTATTTCTTGTTTTATATAAGCCACACATCTGCAGTTCTTAAACTGCTACATAGTGGTCGTTACCATCGGTGGTTTTAGTAGCAAATGATTTGCTTGTTAAATTTTCCCCTAGCACTTTGCTTGGGGTCCTCCAGAGGTTTTATTTTACTCAGCTTAAGCCTAGCCTCAGAGGTTCCAGCACACCTCTCACCCACTAGCCATTCCTAAGTGTGACCGCTCTTCCAAAACATATAAATTTACCCACCACTATGGATGTACGATTTCCCCCAGTTTCTCCAGCCAGCTTGGTTGACATGGGCATCCTGAGACAGTGTAGTAACAGCCTCATGTTCACTGAGAACCCTCTGCTGCTAGACCACACAAACTCAACATGTGAGAGATGCAGCTATATTAAGAACCTTGAATTCCTGCTGTCTCACACACCAGTCAGTACATATGACATTGAACGGGTCATCAGCATGCATACCTTACCTCCTACTCTAACCAAACCCATAGTCCACATACCTATATATGAGGTGGTCCTCACCAAAAACACACCTAAACACCAGAGACTTCCCAAACACAAACACAAGTATGCTACACATAATACTTCCTCTGCAGAACACAGTACACATAATAGCTCACATACCAGTGCCTCACCTGTCAAGCTTTTAAGGCAAAACACAAAACCAAACACAGTAGTCATAGGTGATTCCATCATGAGACACATAGCTGTCCCTCTCACCAGGCTGGATAAGGAGAAGATCATGGTCAGCTGTCTGTCAGGTGCCAGGATCTGCCATGTCACACATGCACTCATGTCTCTCAACAACGGGTACTGTTATGACTCTGTCATAGTCCATGTTGGTGTGAATGACTTGAGATGTACCTCTCTGGACTATATGAAGAGAGACATGATTGAGCTCTCAGACTATTTTCCTCAGGCTGGTATGTACCTAGCCTTAAGCAGCATTTTACCTTCACCTAGGATGATGCCTCAATACAAACAGAAAATGATTGACTTCAATAATTGGCTAAGTTTCTGGTGTCATTCCAAGGGAATGCAATATCTATCAGCCGGGGATGACATGATCGACAGACCTTGATGCTTTGCCAAAGATGTCTTCATCTGTTACCCCTGGGATTTTGACTACTGCTCAAGGCTCTTGCCATCCCCATACAGTCTGTTTTAGGCAGTGCCTAAAGGACAAAATTCCTGATGTAAGAACTCCATCTAAGAACAACCTCAAGATTTTGCTGCTAAACACCAGGAGTCTTAACACAACACTGCATTCACTGGAAGCAGTCCTTACCTTGGAAGACATAGACATTCGTGCAGTCACGGAGACCTGGCTCAAGGCTGTGGAGACCACCCCAGCCATATCAGGCTACCACCTCCTTCCACACGTTCAGACTACAAACTGAAGGTGTGAAAACTAAAAGAAGCAATTTAGCAGTACTCATTAAAGATAAATACACCTCCAGATTAGTTACACAGCATGATTCCCTGGAGATACTTCAGTTGCAATGAACTATTGGTAGGATGCCTCTTAAAGCCATTGCCAGCTACAGGACCCCCTCCATGAATCAGGACACCCACTCTGCCTATTTGGATCTACTTGCTGCTATCAAGATACATCCAAACACCATGTTTTTGGGCGACATTAACTACCTATCCATTAACTGGGGAAATTAGTTATGCAGAAACTTACTTGGCCAAAGGTTCCTCAACTTAACTCCAATGTCCTGGACCAGCTAGGTGACCCCTCCACAAGGGGTGCCAATATCCTGGTTCTGGTGCTTACTAATATGGGGACCACTGCAGCATCCCCAATGTGAGGTCTTCCCTGGAGAGATCTGACCACGAATCAGTCTCATTCGAAGTTACTATCACACCTGGCCCACCTGTAGCACAATCTAAACTAAAATAATTCTCCAAAGCAGATTATAACCTCATACAGGATGGTATAAATATCTTCACTGCACCTCCTTCCTCAGATGGAACTGGCAGCTATGCAGAGTTCTACACAAATGCTTTATACAAACACCTGGACAACTGCATTGACTCAGCTGTATCAGATAGGAGCAAACCAAGCTCCTCGGGGAAGAGCAAACCTGTCTGGTGGACAACTGCCATTAATAGGATTTACAATAAGAGGAAGAAATTCCTGTCTAAGAGTAAGAGGAAGCAAGCCTCAAACTAGAAGCACTCCCTTCTCAGATTAAACAAGCAAATAAGACTCCTTGTGAAGTCCTCCAAAGCTAACTACAAATCCAGATTAGCTTCCTCAGCTAGGGACAACCATAAGGAATTCTTTAATTACATCTTTAACCTAAAAGGAAAGTCTCAGATTTGTGCCGAACTGATAGCTAATGATACCACATATACCAAGCCTCTTGACATTGCTAAGCTGTTAGCCCATAGGTTCTGTGAAAACTTCACACCTGCTTCCCCGCTACACATACCCCAAGATATTCATACCACCTGATCTTTACCCTGTATCTCTAAAGAGCAGGTCATGAACACCCTCTCTAAGGTCAAAATACAGCATCCATGGGACCTGATAACATCCCAGGCTGCGTCCTACATGGACTCAGACAAGAACTGGCAATGCCATTGGGTACTTTTTTCAATCATAGTCTAAGCACATGCTTTGTCCCAGCAAAGTGGAAAAAGGCAGCCATTATCCCCTTGCACAGAGGTGGTGCTTCCACTGACCCTGGGAGCTATAGCCTGACTAGTGTTATCTGTAAGGCCATGGAGAAAATCATCAAGGACCTTATCAACAAGGAAATTGGTAACCTCCTAACACTTGGCCCTACTCACTTTGGATTTGTCAAAGGGAGATCATGCCTTTTAAACCTGGTGGACCTCTTCAAGACAGTTACCAAGGCCCTTGATGCAGGCAAATCTGTGCACACAGCCTACCTAGACTTAGCCAAGGCTTTTGACACTATCCCTCACTCAGGCAAAATTGACAAACTCACCCAGATAGGTGTCAACCCATATATCATTAGATGGGTTGCTAATTGACTCACTGATAGAACCCATATAGTCAAAACAGGGGAATCCACCTCAAACAGCAGACCAGTAACCAGTGGTGTTCCACAAGGATCAGTCCTGAAACCTCTACTGTTTGGAATCTATTTCTCTGAAGTGCAAACCAAAACTAAAGGTCTATGGCTGACAAGTTTTGCTGATGACTGCAAACTGGGAACAGTCATAACATCCCCAAATGATGTCAAAATCCTACAAGAGGGTCTTACAGAAACAAATGACTGGTGCCAAAGTCATAGCCTTAAACTCAATGCAAAAAATGTATTATCATCCCTTTGATTAGAGTAATGTTTCTGCTAACTACCACATCAATAACAACACCCTAAGTATACTCTCAGTGGTGAGAGACCTGAGCACACAGGTTGACAACAACCTTACCTTTGATAATCATGTCTCCACAGTGGTAAGAAGGGCATTCTGTATTGCTCATCTCATAAGTAAGGGCATTGCCTCCAGAAAAAAAGAACTTGTAACCTCCCTGTACTCTTTCCTCATCAGGCCAATAAATGAGTACAATCCCCCTTTTGGTATGTATCTTTCCAAGCACTTGCAGCAATTGGAGAAACCACAAAGGTTCATCACAAAGAAAATTCAAGGTCTTCAGCATCTGTCCTATGAGGCCATCTGAAATCACTGTCACTTTATTCTGTTTCATACAGATTGCTCAGAGGTGATCTCTGCCTTGCATATAAGGCAATCTTTGACCCTACTTCACTGGAAATTCTGCATATCCATAAGTCAAATACTACATGGGTTACTCACTGTAATCACCTTACCCTGGCATGTGACATTAATAGAACCTGCTGGAGAGAGAGATTTGCCTCCCAGAGGTTACAACACCTTTGGCACGGACTCCCACTTCATGTTAAACAGAGCACCTCATTGGCTTCTTCAAATACAATTTGGACAATTGAGTGGGTAACCATAAGTTCACCCCAGGGGTTTCGCTTATGTCCCTCTTGGATGGGGTTATAAGTGCTGATCATGGAAATAAGGGTAAAACTTGGTTAGGCTTGTAAGAGCCCTTGGGTTATTAGCCTAGTAATGTCTTATGAGCCTATGATCGTATGACCCTATTGCTGGTAGTCATTGGGAAATCCTGGCCTGGAGTACAGATAGGAGTGGGCTATAGGTCTTTAAATACTAAAAACCTCTGCCTGACTATGCTCTGTTTTTCTCTGTCGCATAGGTGTCTCTCAGTAGACTGCATAACTTCCCTTAAACACATTCTAAGGTCCAACAAAAACAAAACAAAACAAAAAACCTGAAGCAACTGCCTGCATACAAGAACACAGAGTGGAACCCCGTACAAACCAGTAAAAGCTACTGCAAGTCCTACTTTTACCAACAGACTGTGAGCAGTGTAGGTCTATTATAATCTTCTCTCTGTGATACTCCTACTGATTCTTCTGATGTACACACTACTGGACCCTCCCCCCTTTTCCTCCTATTTATTGTAATAAATATATACATTTTTCCAAAGCATTGCATTTAATTTATATTCTTATATTTTACTAATCTTATATATCACCTTTTATTTTATATTCTTATATTTTATATTTTATTTTCCCATTTATTGTAACAAATATATACAGTTTCCCAAAGCTTTGCATTTATTTTATATTCTACTTCTCTGATGCTCTACTAAATCTGCTTTTGAGTTCATAGAGGTAAACAGACGCCTTTAGGTACTGAACTGGGCTAGCTGGTTGATTGTTTTTCTCTCCTCACAAAGTTCTCCAAGTCCTGATTTATTGCTGCTTTCTTGTTCTCCTAACATAATTCTATTGTAAGTTTCATAGCCCTGTCAAACCTGTTTTCTCAAAACTTTCTCCATGCCCTGGCTCTTAGCCCCACCCCCCCTTCTCTCGGCCTTCTTGCATAATCTTATTGTAAGCTTCCCAGCCCTGTCAATACTGTCTATTCCCTCCCTCTTCCTCTTGAGAGTTTACTTATTCCTCCCCTGGGCTGCAGCACCATCTTTAAATACTTAGACCATCTGCTCCTACTCCAGGTTTCCTACCTTACTGATAGTTTCTTTCCAGATAGCAACTCTCTCTTTGATTTCCACCCACTTCATTCACCTTTGCTACACTTGGGTTTACTCTGCTCCCCTGCCCTACCACCATTCCCACCCCCACATCAATTACATTTATACTTACTCAAGCTCCTCCCCCTTTCCACCACCCAATTATTCCTCTCCATTTCCCCTCTCATTACACTGCTAGCCACATGTCTTCACTTACCCTCACATTATACCATTAGCCACACATCCAACCAAACCCACATATACCCAACATCTTAATTCACCTCATCATTACCCCATGAGTACAACCTCTTCTCCACCACCACATCTTGCTATTGCACACTAATTCTCACTCCTTTAGTCAACCGCATCCTACACTACAATGTCCATCTCTACTTTCACTACTCTACTTACCTTATCACTCCCTTTCAATATCCTACTAAATCTAACCTCTCTACATCATTCTTCTACCTCTTCCTCCCACTGCATATTATCCTCTCTCCCCATACAGTTTGAACACATGACTTCCTTCTCACAAATTTCAGCCAGTCTTTACAACACAACCATATTATTATGTACCAGAGTAAAAATCTTCCCCCACCATTATCACAACAATAATATTTTCTCTTTAAATTATCCAATTAAAGTAAAATGGAAACTAGAATACACTACTCTCCCATATCCTGTAACAAACCTATTGCTATGCGGAGACATGCATCCTAACCCAGGTCCCATCTCCACTTTTCTACAACCTCCCCAACTCCCATAATCAATAAACTTCACTACAATTAACCTACAAAGCATCAGAAATAAAATACCCGAGTTCCATTCATGGATAGCCCACAACATACTTGATATTATTGTTGTAACTGAAACATGGCTAAAAACCTATATTAAGGACACAGAATTCATTCCCCCAAATTTTGCCTGCCTTAGGGCCAACAACCCCCCCAAAAAAGGTGGAGGCATCTCTCTAATATACCCCATGTCCTTCACTAGTTTCCCATATACAAAACCCATCCCACAGTTCTCCACAGCTGAACTTCTAGTTTCTTTCCTTAAAATGAAAAATTGCAAAAACCTCTGTGTGATAGTCATTACATTCCGCCAAGCAATAACATCCAAATTCCTGAGGAAATCCTTGTCAGGGCATCTACTAACATAACAAATGAGACTATCATACTGGGAGACATAAATATCAACTGGCTAGACATATCCCCACACCACTTTAACTGCAATATCAGTCTATATAAGTTTACCCAGCTAGTGAACATCATAACCAGGCCTAATAAAATGAATACTATTGGCTCTATCCTAGAATGGATTTTAGTGTCTGACCCAAATAAGACCACGTCCACTGGTACACTCTCCAACAGTATAAGTGACCATTTACTGTCATTTATACAATGTGAATGTACCACAACAATTAACAGACATCAGTACAGGGTTACCAGAGATGAATCCCAGTTCTGTCCATCTAGCTTTAACCAAAGGTTGCTTGGCATCAACTGGGATGCACTAAAATCACTTCCCCTTGATGAGGCAGTTGAGTTCTTCAACTCAACCTTCCTCAGCATACTAAACGACCTCACTCCCCTTAGACAAAAGAGAGTAAAGCCCAACCATGCCGGATAGCTAACAAGATCCACTAAGGATATTATGAAATGCAGGGACAAATCATGGAAAATCTGGCAAAAAACAAAAAGTCATCTGACCTCACCCAATACAAACAGCTGCAAACCAGATTAAGCGCCTAGTACTACAAAAATAAAAAAAATAAATAAATAACACTACCTTACATTACAAAATCAACACAAGATAAACCCAGAGAAATTCTGGAGCTCTCTCAACTGTTTATTAAACCCAGGGTCTAGTAATAATCTCTGCCAAGACCAAAAAAAAAAGCACAATGAAACTGTGGCACCTTCAACTCCTATTTCATAGATACTATAGCCAATATAACCGCTACTTTTCCCAAGACCTTGTCCACCACAAACCTCTCCATAGCTAACCGCAGTACACCCCTTATTCCCAACTGTACTGTCTCCTATATCCAACTTGACTATTAAAAAATTGTCTAAAACTCAAACTATGCACAAATACCCCTGACAATATTTCCGCCAAATACCTCCAAATCTCAGGCAACTAAATTGTTTACCCTATCAGCATACTCCTCAACAGATCTGTCCAAGAATCGCATGTGCCCATCATCTGGAAAAAAACTTATATCCTCCCTCTACACAAGGGCAGAGGGGTCTCAACATAGACACCACCAACTTCCACCCCATTACTATACTATCACTCATCTCTAAGATTCTGGAAAAAAATTATTCATTTTCAACTTCTTCACCGTCTGACTCACAATTACACCCTCTACCCCACCCAACATGGATTTAGGCCAGGACATAGTACCACCACTGCCCTCATATCATTTATGGACACTGTTAACCGAGCCTGTGATGCTGGTAAAATAGTATCTTCACTATTTCTTGATCTTTCTAAAGCTTTAATACTATATCCCACTCTCATAGGTACCTCACCTCAAATTCTAAACTGGTTCACTAATTACCTCACTAACAGGCAACAATCAACTAAATGGCAGAACTCTTACTCCCCTTTCCTAAACGCCACCACTGGTCTTCCTCAAGGCTCCATTTTAGGCCCATTTCTGTAAAGTATATTTATCAATAACTTCCACACCACAATCTCCTCAAGGCTCAGTCATCCAGTACACAGACGACTCCACATTCATCTGTACTGTAAACAACTCCTCAGAACTACACCAACTCACCCAAAATGCCCTCACCTCTACTGAATTTTGGATGTCTAATAATCACCTTGCCCTGAACCCCAACAAAACCAACTAGTAATCTTTGCCCCCAGACACACCCCTACAAAAAGAGCACTTCACCATTCAGTCACTAAATGGTACCAACATTGACACTGTACCTAGCACAAAACTCCTAGGTGTCATCATAGACGAAAACCTCACATTTGACCTGCACATCCAGTCCAATGTGAAAAAGACACATCAGAATCTTGGCACTCTCTACCGACGGAAACATCTACTCAGTGGATCAGCCTGATTTTCCATTGCCTCTTCTTTTCTGTTACCCTTTCTTTTATATAATGCCCTCCTCCTCATCAACATTCAGTCCTCTCTAAAGTCCAAACTAGACTTGTGCTACAACAAAATTGCTAAGTTTGCAACTAATGCCTCCTACTCATCCTACCACTGCTTATCATTGCGCAACCTAAAATGGCTTGAACTCCTCAACTATCTCACCTTTATCCAACTAACTACAGTTCACAAAATCATTCATAATCCATCCATTTGTTCTGCTCTATCTTCTATGCTTACTTTAAACCATCCTAACCGACCACTCTGATCCAGCAACCAACTGCTCATAAATGTAGAAAAACCCAAACTTTCGGCTGGCCCGATGCTTTACTCCTTTACCACTGCAAAACTTTGGAACTCCCTCCCCCCAACACTTAGATCCACCCACTCAGTAACCCTCTTCAAGACATCTCTGAAACAACACATCTCCTCAGCTTGGCCGTACACATGTGCTAACACCACATCTCATATACCCTAACTTCAACTTTCACAACTATGCTCACCCCCACTCTACTACTCTGGCATCCTCCTTTCACATGCACCTGCCTTTTTACTTACTCCACATCTCCATCCTGTCAATTTCCTTCTTCTACTAACCCTCATTGTCCTACCATTGATCCCTCCTGTCTACTTCCTTCTTTTCCTAACCCTTATAGACCTACCACTGAACCAGGAGAGACATTCAGGTACTCTCGCAGCCTACCTTAATGTCATACCACCACTTATATCTGCAACAACATCCACTACCTTTGCTGTTTTCTACAACAAGACTCATATAGCCTATCGCTCAGCTATTACACCTTCTAAACATGTAAAAATTTTAAGTACCTTGTCTCTAACTAATTCCTATATTTGCATGAAGTGTCCTATATATAAATTTTGCTAACTGAAAACTACTCATATGGAATGTTCTCATGTATATACTCTGTATTGCTTGTATAATATCCTTGATTTGAGAATGACTACTTATGTACTGTTTATTTTTCACTAATTGTATAAGCTGCCAATAATAAGTGCTAAATGTCTTTATCAACGTAAATTCTGTATTGTATGTGGAATGTCTTTATATGTAGAGTTTTTCTCCCCAGGATTCCACAGAAAATGGGCACTTAAAGCCCAGCTGGGCCATCCCGGTAAACAAATGCAAAAAAATAAGTAAATAGTAGCAAGTATATATTACTTAATAGTAGGTCTCAGACGGTAGCAATGCAGCTACAGGTAAAGATGCAAATGCGCATGCGTGTACACTTTGTTAACCATTGCACTACCGATGCTTCTTGAGCTATATTCATATATATATATATATATATATATATATATATATATATATATATATATATATTATTATCCTACAAAAATCTGGTGCTCGGTGTAGAAAGTGCCTTTAATAAAAAATTCTTTGTTGTGAGCTGATAGTAACCATCCTAGCCATATTATCACAAACATTCCTCAAGCTCGATTTAAGAGACTTAAACATATATGCCTAGACAAGAGGATTTCCAGGTACAGGCCCAACAGTTGAGGTCCAGGTTCTTGGCCCGAGGGTATAAAGCCAGAGATGTTGATATAGCCATGCACGTGATTAATTCAATATCAAGATCACAATTGTTAGAGATCAGTGAGTCACCACAAAAAGATTATAAGCAGGTCATCAGGTTCATCATTAAGTTTGGTAGTAACACCTTCAAAATTAGAGATACAATTGAGCAATATTGGCATATTTTGAAAACTGATTGGGTCCATTATTAGATAGTCAGTGTCGGTTTGGATACAGGCGAGGTAAAACCATTGGTGAACATCTGGCTGATTTTAAGAAAAGCAGCAAAGCTACACCCTTTAAATTGGATAATAGAATAGTTGGTACTACCTTTTGCGGACTTTGTATCTATTGCAAAGTGGTTTCCAAAACCAAGTCATTTACTTCAATTAATACAGCAAAGTTTTATGATATAAGACATTTAATCACATGCACTAGTGAGTGGGTGGTATACATGGCAGTGAGCCAATGTGGCAATTTTTATGTGGGACAAACTTCTTTAAGCTTGAAGCAGCAAATTGCATTGCATATCAGTGACATCAATTGTAAGAGGTCATGTAGTGCTCTATACAAACATACATTGATACATGCTGGGGCCCACTTTATATTCCTGGGTATCGATAAGGTAGTAGGGATTGGACTAACTATAGCACAGAAGCATAAGATTTTACACAAAAAGAAAGAATGTGGACAGTGTATTTGGGTGCACTATTCAAACCAGGATTGAATGACCATTGGTGATGGATTTTAGTTTAGAATTAGGCGTCATGAAATCTGAGGTTAGATAATAATTGTGGGTGGACTGTGACATACACCTTTTACACAATTATTGTGCGTTTTGTATACATATTGAGTGTTTATAATTGTTTTTCTTTGGTATGATGTTACTTTAAGATGCCCTACATAAGAATTGTATAAAATGGGGCTCTTCCCTTCAGGAAGTACACACTGATGAAGCCAGTTGGCAAAACCTAGGTTTGTGTTTGTGTTGTAAGTGGCAGATTGATCGGCCATTAAAGACTACATGGAGCTCAGTTGTGTGTTCTGATCTTTTATTTTACCCATTTGGGTTGATTTATTGAGTTTCAGTGCTGGATTCTTGGTTCATTGGATGTGTGTATATATATATATATATATATATATATATATATATATATATATATATATATATATATATATATATATAAATTTAACCATTGCGCAATTCTGATGCTTCTTGAACTATCTATCTATATATATATATATATATATATATATATATATATATATATACATATATATACATATATATATATATATACATATATGTATAGAGATAGATAGATATAGATAGATATATAGATTTAGATATATAAATTAGATATAATATATTCGTATTGCTCTTTATTTCTGAGTTCCTTTGTGTGACCTAAAACTACATATGGAAACTTTGCAAACTGAGGGGACAATATATGTACATATATTTACAATCCATTCATTTTTTTCCCCACTACCAACCACAACAACAATCAGTACAACCCTGGGGTCTCTTTAATTTTTCAACACAAATATCAACCACAATCCAAAGTGTAATATATAATGTTGTGTGCAACATCATGGACAGGGCCATTTGGTGGTGCTCACAAGCTTACTCTGCCAAACTCAAACAGCCAAATATGCTCAATAAGGGTACTTGTGTTGTTACACATCTAGGCTTCTAAACAGTATACTTCTATTAGGTTACTAGCCTCAGATGACACTAAAAGGTGATGTGCCTATGCAGGACTCCAAAGCTGTTATTCCCACATGGCTTGCTGATGTCATCTACTATAAGTTCACTTGCAGTCTTATATAAATCAGAGTTGTGCTGTGTCACTTGCATTAAGTACTGTGTTCTGTAGTATGTGCACTTAGGCAGAGGTTTGGTTCTCACTGCAGTAAACTGTGTGTGTGTGTGTGTGTGTGTGTGTGTGTGTGTGTGTATCTCCATAAAAAGAGTGAACATGTATATCCCTACCTTACTTCTCCTAAATCATAGTTTTGCAGTGTTTTGGTCCTTGCACAGACATCTATTTCAAGCTGGCCTCCAACCTCTTGTCCCCCATATGGCCTGCTGGTAACATGTTATATAAGATCACCTGCAATCATGTTAAAATCAGACTTGTGCCATGATGTAAGTGTTAAGTACTGTATTCTGTAGTTTGAGTACTTAGGTAGGGGTTTTATTCTCAATGCAGTCAATGGGGGAAGGTGGTGTGTGTGAGCTGTTACTGGACAATACACAGAGAGTGCTTTATAGCAGCCTATGGAACACTGGTCTATGCACATTCATCATGTCATTGTTTGTAGCCACTATTATGAAGTGAAAGTCCTGCAGTATGTTCAGCTGCTACTTTTATTTATGCAAGAAAAGTATTGTTGAGTCTTTTTATGTTGCTATGATTACTTTGGAAAATATAGTGCTGCTTTTGACTCTGTTGGCTAAATCATTGCTTTTATTCTGTTGCAGTTGTGTTGCCCACACTATACAATGGATTCACAGTGGAGGTATCTAGTTCACTTCTACTATTGATAATTGAACATCGTGGCACATGATTTGTAAGAAAACACCCCCGAACCTTTGTGCCTGGAGTGTATACTAGGACTATATATTTGAAGGTAACTGTTTCTGATCTTATTTTGAGTTTTAACAGTGTTTCATTTCCTTAGCTACTCTGCTTCTGTTTCTGTGCAGAGAGCTTAACTCTTTGTGGTTATATATGCAGGAAAAAACAATACAATTATTCTCCATTACAGTTGGGGAATGCTATCTAACAGAGCAGATCTTCAACACCTCAACATAGTTGGGCAAATTTCAGTTAAGCAAGCAGTAATGTCACATCTTATCTCTCCACAACAGAACTATAGATACCACTTTGTATAGACCTCCTACTGTTCATCCCATATCTTAGTTTTCCCTAAATTGGCATCATATCACATACTCCCCATCCTTTTCTCATTCTCTATGCAGATACAAGGATCACACCTCACATTACAAGCTGTTTCCCTATTTTTCTTCTGCTAGCCTAGTTGACATGTTTTTATTGACTCAGTGTAGATAATGCCTCAGGCCCGTACTGCAACATCAGTAAAGTACCATTGTGTGTGGAGGTACTCTCCAGCAGCCTACATAAACAGCAGAGCCATCCAGAACAGAAGCATGATACACCTAACACTAAGCCCAAAGCACACAATACACATAAAAAGGAGCACCAGTGTTTCACCCAGGTAGTGCGTAAGGCAATCGTTTTTTTCTATTGCAAAGGTTGTCCTTATAGTTGATTGTACAGCGAGCCATACACTTGTCCCACTCTGTAGATTAAACAAGAAGTAATTTAGGGTCTGCTGTGTGGCACAAGTAGTTGTCACATCACACATGCAATCAGGTCTCTTCACAAAAAGTCCAACTATTAATATATCATATTTGATGTTGGTATGCATAGCCTGAGCTGTATCTCTAGGGAATATATGGAGACAGACATTACTAAGTTCTCTAAATGTGTATCCCAGGCATGTGTACCGCTATGTTTGACCAACATTATAAGCTCACCTAGGATGAGGCAACAATATAAAAAAAAATGATTTTCTAAATTGGTTATGTGTCTGGCTCCAGTTCCTATCAGTGTGGGAAGACATTGTGGATAAAACATGCTGCTTTACAAGACATGGACTTCAACTGACACCTCTAGGATTTTGTTTGCTGGCTAAGGCACTTGCCTCCACCATAATGCCTTTATTAGGCAAGGTCACAAAAGAGAAGTTACTACATGAAAATATGTAACTCCAACAAAGTAAGGGTTTTGCTGCTAAACTGTATGAGTTACCAGCAGAAACTGCACTCTCTGTCAGCATTTGTCCCAGTGGAAGTGCTGGATGTCTGTGCAGTCACAGAAACCTGATTCAAAGTGATAGTAAGTAACCTGGCCATGAAAGGCTACAATGTTTTCCACAAATTCAGACTGCAATTTTAAGTTGTTGGAACCACAGGAGGTGGATTATCTTTATTCGTTGATGATAATTCCTCCTCTACAGGGGTTAGACAACATATGTCTAGAACCCCACTCATTTAAAAAAAAATACTCAAATATTATTGAACCAACTCATGGCTTTGCTTATATAACAGCCGAGGATAAGTAAGTCCAGTACTACGTTTCTCTCCTACTCACAAATCCAACATATGAACCTACAACCTTTCATCTTTCCCTCACCTTACCTATCCCTTATCAAGCCTAACTAGTAAGTCATGCTCCTTTTAACCAAGAGTAGCTGTGTCACCAATATCTTTCCCTTCTCAGTGGCTTCTTCTCACCTATCTCTCCCTTACTTCTCCTCTGTTTTTTTACTCTGTTATTATTTAGTACAAACTGATGACTTAATAACGTATTTACACTAACTCTCTCTCAATTCTCCAAACAGTAGCACACACATCTACTCTTATATCAATAGGAATACTTTCATACCATTTGTTGCCCAAGATTGTAATATATACCCTATAGCTTATCTTGCATTTTAGTTTGACCAGCTGTAATATAGTTATATCATACAAACTGTGCTAATTTCTATCTTATGATTATAGTATAATTACTTTTATAAAATTATTCCTTTGGCCTGTCTCTTTCATTGTATAAAAATCACCTCTATTCATAGGTTCATAGGTGTGTACTTGGATAATGGCCCTGGAGCCTTTAAAAGCCTAGTCTATAGAAGTGCCCTGGCATCATGTCATCTGATGTTATTTCCCACTGCCTCTATCAAGTAGAGCCACTGGAGTGATCCCTGGGGTAAACTTTCTATTTCCCATCCACTCAAGTTTTTTCTTGAAGACGGCTCATGAGGTGCTTTGCTTGACATGTATGGGAAGTCTATTCCAGAGCATGGGCAGTCTCTGGGTCATGAACCTGCCCCTCCAGCATGTTCTGTTGATTGTGGTAATGAGGTTGCGGTCTCTGGAGCATGTGTTGTGGAGAGATTGAGATTTCTTTAGATGTAGCATTTTTAACAGAGCTGGGTCAGACATGGCTTTGTAAGTCAAGCAGAGATTGCCTCTTAGTAGATGATATGAGAGAGAGAATAGCTGGGGTGTTTTGAGTCTGTCCATATACGACATGTGTTTAAGGCCTAGGATCCTCTTTGTGAGGTACTTTTGTTGCCTTTCCAGCTGTTGCATGTGTCTAATAAGGTACATGCCAAATGAGGCATTATACTCGATGAGTGTCCTAATGAGGGAAGAGTAGAGAGGGGTGATGATCTCTTTCTTCCTGGATGCAAAACCCTTGATAATGAGATGTGCCACATAGAAGGACTTTCTGACCACAGTGGCAATTTGGTGGTCAAATGAGAGGTTGCTGTCAATCTGTGTCCCTCTATCTCTTATAATGCCTTCAGTGTTCAGTGGACTCCCATCAATGTGGCAATTTGTGGGAACTGACTTTTTCCCAAATGGGATGATGATGCATTTTTTGGCATTAAGCTTAAGGCCATGGTTTCGACACTAGTCCTTGGTCTCAGAGAAGCCTTTCTATAGGATGTCTACATCACATGGGTAGTTAATAATGGCTCCCAGCTTCCAGTCATCTGCAAACTTGGTCAGCCAGAGTCTCTCCATGCTGCTCTGGACTTCTAAGAAGTAAATACCAAACAGGAGAGGACCCAGGACCAATCCCTGTGAGACTCCACTTGTGGCTGGTCGGCAGTCTGGCTTGAAGTCCACTACTTTCACACTGTGGGTTCTATCTGTGAGCCAATTTGCAACCCACCTAGTGATATAGGGGTTAATGCCTAGTTTGGTGAGTTTACCAATAATTCTTGAGTGGAGAATGGTATCAAAGGCCTTGGCCAAATCGAGGTAGGCTGTAGTGACTGACTCAAAGAAGTCAACCAGGTTGAGAAGGCATGATCTACCTTTCACAAAACCAAATTGCGTGGGATCTTGAGTTTGGAGATTCCCTATATCCTTGGTAATTAGGTTCATGATGTGCTCTATAGCCTTATGTATCAGACTCATCAGGCTAATGGGGTGATAATTCCCAAGGTCTGTAGTCACTCCCCCTTTATGGGGAGGGATGACTGTAGCAGTGCACTATTCAGTAGGGACAATGCCTGAGGTGAGGCTGTGACTGAACAGGGCACACAGATGTGGTGCCAGTTCACTTTGTAGTTCATGTAGAACACATCTGGGGATATTGTCGGGGCCCATGAAAGCTGTATTCTTGGCCTTGAAAAATGCAGCTTTAACTTGTGCTGCAGTAATGCTGGGTGCTTGGCATTCCTCTGATATTGTGATTGGTCCTTTGGGGGGAGAGGGGTACAATTGGCACTGAGTCTGTCGGCCAATATGTTGGCAATATCTGTTGGCTCAGTATAGGAGGTACCATTGTGCAGTAACTTGGAGCAAACCTGGGTATTGCCATGGAGATTTTTGATATAACTATAGAAGGCTTTGTGGTTATTTTTAATGTCTGCTGCGATTCTGCCTTCATAGCTGGCTTTAGAGGTTTTGATGAGGAATCTCAACTTTTTGTTGAGGCTAATAAGGGAGTTTTTCCAGTCTTGGGACTTCACCTTTTTCTGCAACAGTTTCTTCCTTCTATTGTAGAGTTTATTAATGTCAGGGGACCACCAGATTGGCTTCCTTTTTTAGGAGGAGAGTGTCTTGGCTCTGTTGGGTATGGCTAATTCCATGCATTTATGTACATGTTCATACAGTGCATTGGTGTATGATTTGACAATCATGCATCTATTTTCCATTGACATGGGTGCCGTGAAGTTAGCCATCTCTGTTTTTAGGAGCCCAAAGTCAGCTTTGAAAAAGTTTTTCATGGTGGTAACCTTTGCAGGGGGTGTGGGTGAGATGTGGATTTCCATGGTGATTAGTTTGTGGTCAGATCTAACCAGGGAGGAATTTACTATTGGTGTAGAGCAACGCTTGTCCATGTTAGTAATAACCAGGTCTAGTGGAGGTAAGAATGTGCTGGTCCAGGGCATTGGAATTGATGAATTTCAGGAAGAGTTGGGCCAGTGTATTGGTGCATGAGTTTTTTTTCCCAGTTGATGGAGGGGTAGTTGAAGTCACCTAGTATGAGAGTGTTGGGTTGGACACTAATACTTTCCAGGGTGATTAGGAACATGGAGTGAGAGTCTTGGGACATGGTTGGGGACCTACAGCAGGTTACAACCTGAATCGCCATCTTACCCAACGTTAGTTGTACCTGAATTATCTCAGATGCGTTTTGTATGTTTTGTATCTAATCTTACCGTGTCAAACTTTTGTAAGTAATGTTTGTCTGTAATGTTACTATGTGGAGCTTTTCTCCCCAGACCTCCATTCAAAATGGGGCTCCACCCATTTGGACTTTCCCAGTAAACAAATGTAAAATAAAATTAAAATAAAGTCTATGGAGTTAATGTAACTCTAATTTACTGTGGCTAAGAAATGTTATCACCAGTTATATACCCCCTTCCATGAACAAGAAAGGCCACACAGCCTATGTAACAATTAAAGTTGAACAAAACAAATTATTCAGGGATGATTTCAACTATAACTACATCAACTGTGAAACCTATATGAGGCCAAACTTACTTGCACAATAATTCTAGTTCTTTGATAATTCATATGGAACTAACACTGCACCACCCTGCAAGTGTATGTAATATTCTAGATATAGTCCTCACAAATAGCGCTGACCAATGCAATCCCTCATATGTAGGGCCTGCACTGTTTCAATCCAAACATAATGCCTTTTTTTTTTTTTTTTTAATTTTCAGTAGGTGCAGATTTAAAAAATGAGAGGTCAGCTGAAAATACATCTTCCAAGGTAACTACATCATCCTAAGGGATGGTATAATCTTCTTCCAAACTCCTGTTTCTACAGAGGACATTGACAACTATAGCAAGGTATACCCTGATGCCCTGTATAAACATCTACAGAAAGGTATAGACACAGACGTACCTAACTGGATCAAGAAAAGATCATTACGAAAATAACCATGCTGATGGATGTCTGACATTATTGATTATACATTACTTGAACAAAACTGATATTTACAAATACAAAAGACTTGAAGACAAACTTCCCCAGCCTAAACAAGGCAATAAGACAACTTGTAAAATACTAACAGAGCAGCTATGGGAAACATGTCAAAACCATAATCAAGGATAACCATAAGGCTTTCCTCTGCTACATCTGCAACATCAAAGGTATAACGCAAATGTGTGCTGAATCAATTGTGGATGGTACTGCACACACTCACCCAGTGTAAATTGAAAACCTGCTAGCAGATATGCTTGGATAAAAATTATCCCTCCACTCACCCCCAAGCTTACCACACTACATGTCTTCAACATCACCTCCAACATCCCTCTACAAACAGCAAGTAACTCCTGCTCTCCCCAAGACTAGGAACACAGCCTCCATTGGACCACATGGCATGCATTCTTAATGTTCTTAATCAGTGAACTATTGTACTAAGCACTCTATTTATTCATTCTAAATACTGCCTTTATCCACACAGATTTGAACTCAGCGACCTATTTCCCCCTACACAAAGGTGGATCAACAACATACAGATGTACTTATAGCCCCTTAAGTTTCACAAGCCTCAACTGTAAGACAATGGAATGGATTTTTATGGATGTCAGATAAGGACAGAGTTAACATCCAAACTCTACATCTGTTCCAGCTGGGTTTTCTTAAGGGAAGGTTGTGCATGTTGAAACTGTTAGAATTCAATAGTGTGACCAAATACATAGCATGTGTGCACACCATTGACTTTATCTATCTTGACATGGCCAAGGCCTTCCACACAATCCCACATTTGTAAATCAGTGAGAAGTGAAGCCAGGTGAATACCGACTGCTATGTTGTCCGGTGGATTGCAAACTGGTTCACAGACAAACGACACTCATTCAAAGTGGGAGAGTTCACCTCTAGAAGGGGGAACCATCAGTCATGGGTTACCACAAGTGTCACTGCTGTGTCCATTCATGTTTGCCATGTACTTCTCAGAAGTCCAGACAAAAACAGAGTGTCTGTGGCTAGATAATCTGTTCTGTCCTTGTATCCCCTAACAATGTGAGTGCTGTTCAAATGGGGCTTACACAGACAAATGACTGATGTCAACTCTGTGGTGTTAAAATGACCTTCTTATAAATGTATCATCATTTCCTTTGTTATTAACAATGTTCCAGCTTATTATGACATAACCTGAATACCCTAATAACCAATTCTATATTGCTAGACCTGGGAACACAAGTAGACTGCAACGTGTATCTACTGCGGTGAGGAAGGTTTTCTACATATTGCATCAGATTAGCAAAGCCATTGCGGCAGTATCATATGCAGTTCTTAATCCCTTATAGTCATCCCTACTCAGGCCTACTCTTAAATATAATCATCCCTTTGCTATGTAGTGTAATAGACACCTACAGAAACTTAGACCTCAGAGATTTACAAGTAATATAAACTGGGGTGCCAAGCGTGTTTAATATGGACAGATTGATGTACCTGTCACTGTACTCAGTATGATATATAAACTGCTTTGAGGTGACTTATGTATGCCTTACAGTGCTATTTCTGACCCAACTGTAATGGAAATGCTGCCTCTGTATATATGTCATTTGGGGCTACAGTCAGCTGTTCAGTCTCCATCAGTGTAGACTTGACATATATAGGTCGTGCTGGAGAGACAGATACCTCTCCCATAGGTTGCCAATCCTCTGGAATAGGCTTCAAAACTATGTTAAGCTGAGCACCTCCATGACACTTTTTCATCACAGCCTGAATGACTTGATGTGAAGCTGTTAATCTCTGCCCTGCATTGCCCCTGCTTCTCACCTGGACATGGATAGTCCTTGCTAGACAAATCTTGCCCATACATGATATCTGACATTGAATTTTATATTGTGATTTAATGGCTAGTCTTATAAATTTAATGGCTAGTCTTATAAGCACTATCAGGTCAATAGCCTAGTAACATCCTATGTACCTATGAAGGTATGGTGATGTACATGACAGAAATACTGTTATACTATATTACTGTTTTGATGAGAGTTAACTAAGTGCATGCTTAAAATCCTGATATCTAGATCTGATGTTGTGACTTCTGTTGTGCACCACAACTCTCTAATAAAAATAATTACAGGGAAAATTTCAAATTGTATGATCCAAAATTCAGTTGTTAACCTCACAACCATTACAAGAGCATCCACTGTAAAGTAGTGAAATGCTGATGGTAGCATCTGTATAACTGGCCAAGTACAATCCAACTGACAGATGCAATCATCAGTTCAACACGACACATGCAGATGTAACCATCATTTATGTTAATAGTCACACTGTATATCAGACACATAGCTTTACTATCCCTGACTCTAAAAGATAAAAAAAGGAATATGGCACAGTTTATGCTTCCAATGATAGATACTCACTAAGCCAACAGAGACACACCTCGCTCCAATGTGTTATTCACCCGATCCATGAAATCATCAACATGGTGGAGGCAGTCATGGATGTCACACTATGCCACATCTACAACCTTGTGCCTTTGTCTGGAGCACCTTTCTGAACATGCCTGTGCCTCCCTGATAGCCCTAAACATACATTGCTTTACACATGAAGAGATACCTGCATCAAGTGAAAGAGGGACAGCAGGCCTCTCCGAGCACCCCTATTGAGCCTCCTGTGTGGCACCTCGCCAACAATTTGGCTATGGCCAGAGGCATTAGGCTCTGAAGCAGCGGTAGCTACACTTCCCTAGTCAACGTCCTTGACTCCACCTGTCCAATATCTGTTGCCACAGTGGATTGTGGATGTGTAGGTATACTGGCCGTTATCATTTTCACGTTGTTACGCAAATAAACAAGTCTTTGCGGGTTCTGTTTAAGTAGCTTTATTCTATACAAACACATCACTGAAGAGGCTTATTGTCTTTGACTAAGAAACTTATATACAAATTAACTACTGTGATTGTACATGCTCACTTCACTCACTGGCTGCTTCTACAAAATGGCACTAGGGATTGTACATGTCTGGAATTTATACGTGCACGCACAGCCTCACATGCTTCTTAAAGACATAACACACACATGCATTAATCTCTGATCTACATCCTCCCTCTTTGACAAATAGATTGTGCAATTTATTATGAGATTATGTAGCATGCAAAAATCACAGATAATCTGAAGACATCCCTTATACAATACTAAGTACACAGATATATACAATCAAGTCCATGTTGCTGTGTATTTCACACTAAGCTTAGAAACTCATCCATATTATGTGACACAAAATTGTGAATCAGATTTAGCAACTGGGACAATCTCTGCAAAATGGTTGACCTGTGTAATGTTAAAATTACTCTGTGGAACAGAATCAGACTTTTGAATGCATTCTGGTCTGGAAACAATGTATGACTCATTCTTTGATTTAGGCTTTGCAAAACAGATACAATGTTGTGATTGCAATGATGATGATTCTGGTACAGGAAGAAGATGGTTGCAATTCCTCCTATACTCCATGTCCTATCGAGCTTACCAAATAGGATATTGTCTCAGCAAAGGTGCCTGTAATCTGTCCTATTTGATCAAAACCTTTTGTTGTCTGAATTTGTACCATCTCTCCTTCCCTTAACGAATGAAGTAATCTGCTCAATCTGTCATAACTAGATTTTTGGTTATTACACTTTTTCAACAATTGAGCCTTGATAGTTTTATTGTTCTTAGAGTAAGGCTGTAACAAACTTGTTGAAATAGGTAGCATAGTTTTAGTTTGTCTGCAAAGTAGTCTTTGAGCAGGTGAGCCAAGAATATCATCATGAGGTATGTTTCTGAGATTAAGTAACTTCAAGAATACATGAGCTTTGACCTTTAAAGAATTGCTTTGCACTCTGTACTCCTCATTCAGCTAGACCATTGGACTGAGGATATTAAGAACTACTAGTGACATGTACAAAATACCATTCTCTTGCAAATTTCTGAAACAACTGGCTAGTAAATTGAGTACCATTGTCAGAATAAAGTTTGTGTGGACTACCATGAACTGAGAAATGAGTTAACTTAGTGGTAACAGTTGTTGAAGTTAAGTTTGGTAGCAGATCAATTTCAAACCAATTTCAGTAAGAGTCTACCAAAACCAAATAGTGTTGATTGTTCCACTCAAACATATCAGCTGCTACAGTAGACCAAGGTAATTCAGGTATTGGATTTAGCTGAAGCGGTTATCTTTGCAAATACACTCTAATGCTATGATGTACTGAACAAGAAGAAAGAACTCTATCAATGTCTTTTGATAATGAAGGCCAAAATACTAGTTCTCCTGCCCTTCTCTTAGTGGATAATAAACCTGGATGGCTACAATGCAAAAGGGGAATACAGACTTGCTGTAAGGAAGCAAGGACAACAATTTTAGGACCTTTGAAAATAATGCTATCTTCTATCAACAATTCATCTCTGTAAGGAAAATATGATTGCACCTCAGGTGATACACTAGATTGCTTTGATGGCCATCCTGCATTGATGGAGTCATTAATCTTTTGTAAAATTGGATCAGTCATAGTGTGATCTCTTAACTCATCAAGTCTAGTCGTGGAAAAATTATGCAAATGACATTATATCAAAGTCAAAAGTTTCAGCATCAAGCTGTTCTGTTGTACTTCTAGGCAATCTGGATAAGGTATCAGCCAGATAGAGCAATTTACCCTTAGTGTAGACCATTTTGAAATTGTACTTTTGCAACTTGAGCATCATTCTTTGTAATCTTGCTGAAGCAGAATGCATAGGCTTCTTTAGAATAGTAACTAGAGACTGATGATCAGTTTCAATCTGAATAGCTCAACAATAAATATAATCCTGAAACTTGGAACATGCAAAAACTATTGTCAAAAGCTCTTTCTCGATTTGAGCATCATGCATCTCAGCTTTAGTAACTGTCCTAGATTCATAGGCTACAGGTCTTCCCTCTTGAAGAATAACTGCACCTAGACCAGATTTTGAAGTATCATAGGAAAGAACAACTGGTTTATTGACATCATAGTACCTTAATGTAGGTGGAGTGTCAATATTTTGCTTAAGGTCATCAAATGTCTTCTGATGATGTTGCAGCCATGACCATACAACATTTTTTCATGTTAGCTCTCTCAAAGGTGCTGTCAACTCACTGAAATATGGTATGAACATGCCTAAATAATTGACCATGCCCAGAAAACGCTGTAAACTTTGCACATTATTTGGGGCTGACATATCTAAAATAGGTGTTTGTTTGGTTGGGTCAGGTCTTAGGCCTGTACTTGTAAGCAAATGTCTAACATAGGTTACTTCTGGAAGTCTGAATTTGCCCTTCAGAGTATTGAGCTTTAAATATACTTCCTGTGCTCTGTCTAGAACTTTCTTGAAGTTTCTGTCATGCTCTGCTTTGCCATTGCCTCCAACTAAGAGATTGTCTGCAATTATGACACAAGGATATCCTGAAATAATTTGTTCCATGGCATGCTGAAAGACTTCACTTGCAGAATTTTTTTCCAAATGGCATCCTTAGGAATCTGTATTGGCCAAACAGAGGACCAAAAGTAGTTAGGAATGAGGATTTGCAATCAAGCATCACCTGCCAAAATGAATTATTTGCATCCAAAACAGAAAATACAGTGGCATTCGGTATTAGAGCTGCAACTTCCTCAACAGTAAGCACTGGATGATATGCCTTTTTTAATGCTTTATTCAAATCTCTAGGATCAATCTATATTCTGATTTCATCTGAACCTTTCTTATGAGCAGCTACCGTGGACGACATCCATTCAGTTGATTCTGTGATTGGACAAATCACACCTTGCTGCACATCTTATCCAACTGAGCTTTGACTTTATTTTGCATTGCTATTGGATCTTTCCTTGCTGGTTTTACTACTGGAGTGACCAAGTGATCCAACTTAATTGAATACACAACTGGAAGTTTGCCCAACTTGTCATCAAAAACATCAGCATACTCTGAGAAAATAGTTTCGGAAAACCTTGAACTTGGAACTGCATTCACATGATGAACTTCACTGGCAAAGAAAGCAGATTCATTCTCAAATTGTCTTTGAGACCTAGAAAAGATTTCAGTGGTCATCAAACTATGTAGAACAATAAGTTGTAATAGTCCTCAGCCAAATAACATGAAAGTATTACTGAACCTTTGGTTGGAATTTCTTCACCTCCATACACAAGTCTCGCACTGCTGGTCACATTGTATTGTTCCTTAGTTCTCACTTTTGCAAATGTATCCACCGATATAACATTACATTTTGACCCAGTGTCTACTTTGAACTCTTTGGATTTTCCATTGATCTGAACCATACAAAACACTTCGCTCCTTGTCAATAAGTTTACTGCATCACCTGCTTCTTCAAGCACTGAAACACCATCCACATAGAAAGCTGTGTGTTTCAGCTCTACTTGATCAACTTGCTTCTTTGTGTGACCTTTCTTTACAAATGAGTGAGGCTTACTTGATTTGCAAAACTTCTGGAAATAGTTCCATGTTTTACAATTGTGGCACTGGTGACCATATGCTAAACACTTATCTCGTTTAGACTCATGATTTGCACCACAATTGTGACAATTAACAATAAAGCTAGACATGGGTTGTGCTGACTCACATTTGTGTTGGACTGACCTGGCAGTGAAGCTTGCACTTTTTCTGGAACTTTCTGGAAAGCTTTGTACTTTCTTTGGAAACCCAGCGGCTGCCCTTTGCTTAGGCCTGTTTCTGTTTGCCAAGTGTTGCATACTATCTACATTTTTCTCTGGAGCTTACTGAAACTATGCTTTTGTCACTCGCAAGCATGTTCATATGTCTTTCTGTCAGCTCATGGATCTGACAAATCTTTCCTGCTTTGCTTAATGTCAAATCATTGTCACAAAGTTACATTTTTCTCACTGCAGCACTAGTGATACACTTCTGTCCTTTATCAGATCATCTTTCAAATCACCAAACCGACACGTTTTTGCTTTGTTTCTCAAGCCAGTTATATGTGCTGAAATGTTTCTCCTGGTTTCTGATCTCTTGTGTGAAACAAATGCCTCTCTAATGTAATGTTCATTTGGGGGTTACACATTTCTCTGCACATACACTTCAAACACTTGGGATCTTCCCTTGATTCAGCTTGCACAACAATATGTATGGTGGTCTACACCTTCACCTTCATACACTGCTGGCACATGTACAAATGAACATTTTCTTTCTATGGCCTCTGAGCCTGCTAGATTTAGCAAAATAAATGCCTTGGCATATGCTTCTTTATTTGCATAAGCTGGTTGAATGAAAGTATCATACTTTTGTTCAAATATTCTGCAGTTCTCTGCAATATTCTGATCAAACACAAGTGGTTGAGGTTTTCGAAATCCTTCTGCCATATTAGCACATACCAGTGAAGGCTCTTGCAAATACATATGAGTATATGCACACACACATGTGCATAAGTAATTTGCACAAACACAATTTGTTCAATGCTTTTGTGCTCTTTACTTATCCTTCCTCTCTTTGAGCTTATCGGAATTGTGCGAATGAACAACCTCGTAGTACTTTCACATAACTGGACTTTGCAAAATAAACTTCTCGGGCTTCTCAGTGCTTTATTGCACTTTGTGAAACAGCTTTTCAAATTTCTCAATGTTTTACTGTACTTTGCATAATAGCTTTTGGGATATCAATGCTTTATGAAACTTTTGGAGCAGCTTTTTTAAACTTCTCGATATGTTACGAAGGTTTGCGGAATCATTTCTCAGACTTTTGCGATGCTTTATAAAATCATAGATTGATAAAGTGGAAATGCTGAAATCATTTACATTCGGAAATGGTAAAGGCAAAATGTTAAAGTCATTGATCATCCCTTACTATGCTTGTGGAATCGGTAAAGGCAGAAATGCTAAAATCATTTGCTTCAAAATTGGTAAAGGCAAGAATGCTAAAGTAGTTGCTTGTAACTTTATAGATAAAGGTTGGAATTCTACGGTCATGCACCATCATTTGTCAAAGTTACCACTTTAACAAACATTTGAGAACTTTACAGTGCAACTGAGAAATCCACAAGCTCTATAATACTCTTGTAATTTTTTGTAAGAAACACTTTTTTTTTATCAATGCAAGAAACATATCAAGCAACTGTACAATGTTAATAAATCGGCTTCTGTTGTCCAAATTCAATATCTTTTGAAGTATTTGCACTTTGGAAATGACTACATTCAATATATTGAAATGTCCCCAAAATGCCGGCACCTTGCTAGGCAATGCTTTACAGTACAAGTAGCACTCTGTAATGGTGGCACTCTGTGAGTAGACATGCCCAGCACAAGAACTTTTCTTCAAATAATCTTGCTTTGACTGGATTACATGAGATAGTTGCACTTTACACACAGTGAATTCTTTGAAATACATGCACAGTAATAAGCACACACTTTAAGCACTTTTACACACCCTGGAATACTTTGAATAACTTTAATTATGCCCTTGATACAATACAAAGTTATAGTTATGCCCAAACACAGCACTTTGCCCCAAACACAAGCAGTCATCTTGTCATCTTGTTGCCCCAAACACAAGCAGCCAGCTTGCTTTATTTGTGTTTTGCTTACTGTGCTCTTTTTTTTTTCCTTTTTGCCCAACATGCTTTCTTTGTGGTCGTTTTACTCTAAACGTGTACAATTCTTCCTTAAACACACTCATTTTGCCTTAATCATTCTCATTTTACCTTAAACATATTCATTTTGCCTTAAACATATTTGTTTTCTACTTTAAAGTCAATCACCTTGTCAAGTACTTTTATCTTAAACATTTTCTTTAGTTAAGTTTTTGTACTTTCTGCTTGCTTGATAATATGGTTTGTGCCATTGTAATACCTTTTCTTGCCTCTTTGCATTGAGTATATAATTCATATTATTTTTCATTACCTTTAATTCTTTCTTGTTGTATTTATACTGTTTCCTCTCAGTTTTATCTTCACTGTTGTCTTTTCATCTCATGGCTCTGAATGTTCTTCTCTTTTCCATCTTGGTTCTGACACCATGTCACTTTCATCTTGGAACATGAATAAACAAGTCTTCATGGGTTCTGTTTAAGTAGCTTTATTCTATACAAACACATCTCTGTAGAGGCTTATTGACTATGACTAAGTCACATATACAAGCTAACTACTGTGATCGTACATGCTCACTCACTGGCTGCTTCTAAAAAATGGCACTAGGGATTGCATGTGTCAGGAATTTATACATGCACACACAGCCTTGCATGCTTCTATAGCAAACACATGGTACACTCTAATCTACAGCTGTGTACAGGAAAAATGGGGGGGGGGGTTTCGGAGTGTTAACCTCTGTGCCAGATTCAGCCTCAGCAACCCCCAGCTATGCTTCAATTTGGCCACCATCATCATCAGAGTCTGATGAGACAGTGACATCAGGTGGTATAGGGACACAGAACCACTTCCAGGATCACTTGCAATAAAAGGAAGAAATGCAAAAATACATTAATACCCACACTACTATGCTGCAATATATGCTAAGCAATTTACACTGATGCCACTATTACAGACAGTCATAACTCTCAATCTCTTAGATCAAGAAATCTGGACAAAGCCATAAATAATGGGTGGAAAAAGGCTCAAGGATAGGGGCAATTTTGAAATCTTGCTCTTACAAACTAAGAAAGTTGGTAGAATAACAGGTTTTGTTTTAGAATGGCATTTTTGAACGGTATGAAGTTTGAATCTTAGATCTCTAGTCATTATTTTATGTCTTTAATCTTTAATGACTTGTCAATAATTTGCCAGAAAATCACTATGATATGATATATGGGCCAGAAATATGAGTAAAAAATGTGGACATTCAGCAAGAATCTGTACAGGTGACAGGTATGCAGACAGTACAGCAATACATACAGCAAGCCTGAGAGAACACATTATCAGATATCTTGGAATTTATCTACAGTATTGACATAAATCTATTATGCTTACCAACTGTAGGAGCCCTCTGTCTCTGAATTCCTGCTGGTCCTGAAATAAGTAAAGGAAGAGGTAATGGCAACAGCACCACATTTAACAGTATAATACCTTTACTCATCTATGTCTGCAGTAACTCAAATGTTAAAAGAATATGGTTGTCAACTTCAAAATAAGCTTAAAACTGCAGCTATCTTAAATTCCCCTATCCAAAAAACAACTTTACACACACATATAAACTATTGACACTATTTTAGAATGCTAAAGTATTCTATTGATGATCTAACAAAGCATATCTGGAAGCTCCTGTTAAGATGCTGGAGTGGCATCCATGTCCAAAATGTACTGGATTATTGCTGGGAGCTGTCCTGTGTGCCAATGTTTGCCAGGAATTCCTCTGTAGCAGTGAGAGGGGGTTCTGCAGCAGACCCATCACCAGTGATCTGGGGAGCATGTGCCACTGCAGCTGCATGCCTCCTTGCAGCTGTTATTATATCTGTGGCTGTGTGATGCACCTGCTCATAGAAGTGACTGTGTTGCCCAATATCATTCCATAATTGACTTTCACAGTTCTAGCTATACTAAACATACTAGCCCCTATAAGATACATAAGATCTAAATCTAACTACTTGCCATGGCTTACTAAAGAAATCAAACACCTACTAAAACAAAGACATAAACCCTGGTACCAGCACTTGAACAAAAAAAATAAATAAAACAAAGCCTGCCTTGATAACTACTGCCACTTAAGAAATGCTTGCAAAAAATAAATCAGAGCAGACAAAAATCCTACTATACATCCATGCAGCACAAGCAACAGCACAACCCATAAAAATTCTGGAGTTCTGTCAAACACCTTATCCATCCAGGGCAAACTTCCACCCTATCTCCAAATTCCAAAACCTCAGATGTAAGTATAGGCTCCCAGTTTAACTCATTTTTCATAAATTACATTCTTTCACTAATAAAATACAAAAACAGCCACATCAATTCTCTCTTCCTCGCTCCAATGACTCCCATACCTCACTCTCCCTTCAACCCATCCAAACAGGTAAAATTAAGAAATTACTGTCCAAACTAAAACCTACAACTTTGGTAGCTGACACACTTCCAAATGACTACCTCAAATTAACAGCCAACATTATCTGCTTCCCAGCATGAATACTGATCAATAGATTGATCGCTGAACTGTATGTACTGAAAATATGGAAAATCGCCTATGTTACTCCTCTCCTCCTTAGAACTATCCAACTAAAGACTTCTATCCATACTATCTTCACTCTCTAAAATTTTAGAAAAACGCATCCACTCACAAGTAATACAGTACCTTCTAACCAATAAATTCCTTACCAACGCACAACACATATTTCAACCAGGCCATAGTACCACCACTGCTCCGCTCAAATTCATCAGCACTGTTAACCAACTAAAAAACAACAGGGAAATGGTAACCTCGATATTTCTGGATATGTCAAAGGCATTTGACACATTGTCCTATAAGCAGCATACATCTGAACTGGTATCCCTTAGCATATCTAAAAATACCCTTTTCTGGTTCCAAAATTACCTCTCTGACCGCCAGCAAGTGGACAAATGGCACAATGACCTCTCCTCTCTTCTTCCCATAACAGTAGGTGTGCCACATGGATCAATATCGGCCTCTACTCTTCTGAGTTCTGACCAGTAATCTGCACACTGCAACTAACCAAGCTACCATTATACAGTAAGCAGATGACTCCACTGTCATCTGCAATGCACCCACCCTATCACAATTACAAGAAGATACCCAAAAATCCTTCACAGCTATTGAATCTTTCTTAGATAAATACCAGCTCATCCTAAATCCCAACAAAAACAAACTAATGATGTTTGATAACAACTAACACAAAGTAAATTCATTTAACCAAGACTTTAAAATCACCTCATCCACTCAAACCCTAATTAAACCCATCCCGAAAACTAAGCTACTAGGTGTCATCATAGATGATAAGTTAAAATTTGACAAACATATGTCACATACCATCAAAAAGACCCACATCAGATTAGGTTCTCTCTATAGAGTAAAGTCTTACTTAACCAACCAGGCAAGCAATTGCCAGGACCTACCTTCTATCCACCTTGTTCTATGCCTCTCCCATACTCACAAACATCAAGAAAACTAACTAAAACAAACTCAAATCATGCTACTACAAGATAGCCAGATCTGCCACCAGTCTGCCCTACAGAACCCATCATTGTCTTGAATTGAAACAACTCAAATGCTACAACTTCCTAACCTCCTAACCATAATCCAACTTTTCCTAACCCACACCATAGTTTACCTCCTTGACAAATGCCCAGCCTTGTGCAACCTGGTTAAAATTCACAAGAACAACAGGGCCCTAAGATCATCTGATAAACTACTGCTAACAGTTACAAAATCCAACAACAGCTTTGGTAACTCTCTGTATTCTAATAATGTCACCAAAATATGGAACTCTACCCCTCAGTACATACTAAACACATCCAGCCCAACTCATTTCAAAAACCTGTTAAAGAGCAACCTACGTAACAACTGGATATGCTCTTGTTCCTCACCAGGCTGGATCTTCTTCTCCTCTTCATATTGTCCCACACTACTGCTCAATCAACATCATCTCTGTGATTAATAGAAACGTTGAAAACTAATTGTAACTTGACCTTTGACAAAATAATTGTAACTCTTCAAATGTTAGTTGACAAAAAATGCTATGTGACAATTCCACTCGATACAATGCTAACTTCTATGATTTGTATATATTTGTTGTCTCTGTTAACTTTGTATTGTGCCACTATGTGTCCTTAGGAGATGTAATGCTGAGCTTTTCTTTTCTTTTGTACTGTGCTATTTGTCCTTAGATTTAATGTGGCCTCCACTGAAAATGGGCAATCAAGCGGAGTCAGATTTCCCCAGTAAAGAAATGCTAAATAAATAAATAAGTAAATATTTTTGTGGACTAATTCATCCTACAGGGCTGTATGCTGACCCATATTTGCCCACCCTCTGGACAGCATTACTGGATGATGATGACGTAAGCCCTCTATGATGAGGTCATTCTCAGGCTCGGTAAATGAGGGCCTATGTCAAACAGTTTTTTTTGTGTCCTAAAAGACAAAAAATGATAACACATATATGGATCACATAAGTACAAACAAACTGTTTACAGATAAATTAGTAAAGGAAGGCTGTCAGTATTCCACACTTGATAAATGTTAAAGATTCAACATAGGTCAGGAACTAATGAGGGAGGATACAAAACAAGGACAGTACAAGAGAAACATATTCTTGTTTGTGCCATAACAGATACTCAGCTATGCTCACCCATGCAAAATAACAGTCCATTCTATTTTGTGCCATAGCAGGAACTCATATATGTCCCCCCCAAACAAAATAACAGGCTAAGGTCTGACTGTACTAACCAAACAACTGTGAAATGCTAAAAATGATATCAAAAGACCTTTCAATGAAATGTGTACATAGTTATCACACAGCATTATATTTTCAGCCTACTCTACATCCTTTGTACCTCTGAAATGCTTGAAAAACAAGGCTATGCCATGATTGCAGTTCTAAAAAATGCATACATATTTACTTCACATGATTCTTTACTAAATTCCAGCATATGCATTATGTTGGTAACAAAATGAATACATACCTACTGGAGTACAATTCTCCTCTGTCGAGATATACTGTTCAAACTAAATGTGTCACTCAGTTAAACAATGCAACAACTCTCATCCACATCAGTTTTTCTAGCTACACATTTGCCTTTTTATAATGGAGTACTTTAATAAATCTGTCCTAGTCTCTACTTCAGAGATGCTAATTACAACATAAGCAGCTGAAATGCATGCTACTCAACTAATCTTGTGGAGCTAATCAGCAAGATATAAAGCATTGATGTATACTCCATGCTGTTTTCTTATGCAAACTGAGAAAATAGTGGAGTACAGACCCAAAAAAATCACAGATAGATTGTTAGTAGCTGCTACGTTTTTTTAAATACATTTGTCTGTGCTACAGTCTGGAGCCAATGCTGCTGCTGCTGCCAATAGCCATAGACAGAGAAGGTGAAGACTTTGCAGGCCAAGGGCACAGTACAGGCACTATGCAACCTCTGGCAGCCTTGACTCAAAGCTAGAACCAAACGTAGGGAACCTACGTAAGGTATATGTTGAACTTAGAATCTTCGACACAGGTACCTTTCACAGACTACCAAGGATATGCTTGGTGTGTCATAGGCATCATCATCCAGGATTTTTCAAACATTCCTGCATGCTATGCTACAACATGGAAGAGAGCACATATATTGTATCATTAGTTCTGAGGAGAGGATCACAAGAATGCTGCAACTGTACCATTTATCAGACTACCCTAAATTAATATGTGCCATACGTTGCAGTCATATACACATGAAAACAACACCTGGGGAACAGGGTAGGGTCTACATTAACTATAATATCTACCACTCGAACAACTGCCAAGTCATGTGTAATGGCATGAGAATCATCTGGAATGTGTATGCTGGCAACTCTGGCAGTTAACACAACTCTCATATGTGCCACATCTCCCAATTGCACCAGATGTGTGATATGGGGGATATCTCACAGGCTCATTTTGTGGTGGATGCATGCTATGCATTGGAGTCATGGCTGATGAAACTAACTCTCACACACACACACACACACACACACACACACACACACACACACACACAAACACCTTAATAAGACACACTGTCCAACCTGTAATGTCATAGAGCATGTTTCTGAGCTACTGTTGTCATTGTGCCAGTGCCTACATACATCTGGCCAAGGCCTCCATTACAATCCACTGACATGTCTTACAGTGATCATAGTATGTACTATACTTCTCAATTTAATCTTGTGGAAACAGCTGCAGCAGGAACAGCAAGGGCAAGTGGAACATATCCTAATGACAATGACAAAGCCACCACAGCCATAGACTGATTATGAGTCAGCGGAGGAACCAGCAGTTGGTGTGGTTGTAGGTAGACATAGGTGTTCTTAGTATGTCCTTGCATTGGCTAGGAGACAAGCCATAGCACACTGACTTACAACCTAGGAGCCTAAAGCCATCCTCCTACTTCACCATATTTTGTACTGGAAAAGCATTACAGAGAAAAGTTTGACAGTAAATATGCACATTGCAGTTTCTGATTTTTCAACTCTCCCTAAATCAGACAACATGCAGGATGGCAAACAAGCAGAGTAACCAGACCAACACAGTCTTGTTAGTGTCATAGCAGTAACACACCTTTGCTCCCCATCCCAAAAAGAACAGTCAGTGCTTGTTTCTGGCATCCAGCCTGGCTTTCCTTCATTGGCAACTGCATATCATATTATTCCCAGTTAATATCCTTTAGCATTGTGAGTACAATGATACAAAATAGTTAACACACTATATGTCTCAAAGTACTGGTCAGAAAATTGTTGAATGACCAAGGAACACAGAAAGGTAAAACAGTGCTGTATATTTGCAAGCAAGCATTATAACAGGGTGTGTAATCACTGAGCGCAGTATTTTCAAAGATAAAAATTTCACTAAATGTACAACTAACATGTTTTAATATAACTGTAAATTCTGTTTAATTTGCTTGTGTGCTGAATGAGTGGTGTTGCTTTCTTCAAAGGTGTTTGTGTGAAAAACAGGGTTAAGGCACTCATCATGTGTTCTGAATGTATATTGTATGGTGATTTGTATTCCAGATCTATGCAGGCATATTTCATGTGTACTAACATATTATACTGTGTATGTCATACATTGATTTCTGTATCTGCCTGTTATTACTTTTTGTTTTCTCGTAATTTTGGGGTCAATGTTTGGGTAGTGCTGTGCATAGCACAAACAGCTTTGGCTATGCTTAGCTGGTTTGCACAAACAGCAACAGTGCACCCAGTTGGCATAGAGGACCCAGACATCTAAAAATAGACATTGGATGCATTCTATTAATGTAATTTTGCCTGGCGTAAACCTGCTAAGTACTGTTGCACAGTGTTTAGCAGTGTGAATCTTAAAATGAACATTATTCTAGGAGATAGCCATGTAACTTCTTCTTTGGCTGCAGATGTTAAATGTTATGCTGCAGTCCATATGGTCATGAGTTGGACTACAGCCTTTATTTTACTGTTGTAACCTTGCATTAGATAGCAATGAAATTAAATATAGACAAGCATTTTTTTTTTCATTTGTCTTGTGGCAACAGCTGTAAGTGTAAGAGTACAATAAACAAGGCCCAGGGTTCAAATTCAGCAGACACCCTTTTTTGAATTGTGTTTGCATGATGGAAAGCAATGCGCACCATTTTCAAATATTGCAAAATCCAAATGTGTGTGCTCTTAGTATCTGTGGTAACTGGGATTGGTGGGGAGCATCATTATAGATTATTCTTTATCTGTATTTGGTCTCAAAGGTAGGGTTTGCAGGAGTCCAAGGTATTTGTTGGACTCCTAGTAAATGAGTATGGACCCTAGCTGTTGCAGGAACACTGTCATGGATCCAATTACAAATCAGATGCATGGAAAAGTTTGGTCTGGGATTTGCCCAGTGCTACCAGTATCCTCCACACTGGCAAACAGTGTAGAAATCAATACAGAAACCTCCGGATGATAAAGAGGGATATCCTGAAATGTTGGCTTGAGGAATGTCAGACAGGCAGCAGTCCACAGATGTGTAAATATCGCTTACAGGCAATACTTGCAAGAGTTACCAGCTACATTTGTTCAGAATTGGTATATTTAATGGTATTCTGTTGTGTTCTGCTTTTTCCACAGCTCATGCAGATAGATTGCTGAATCTGCGAACTTACAAAGCAAGATTGGCATAGATGCGAGATGCAAGTGGTATGTATGCATGCAAACAGTACTGTTATTGCAGCATTAAAAGTAAATACAGCTTAATCCATTTGCCAGTTGTAAAAGAAAAGTATGCATACATTAGTCTGTAGGAAAAAAACAGCAATCTGATATTACACAGTAGTCAGAGGCTGTTGGTTCAAAAAACACACTTCCCAACTATACAATACTGTTTAAGTTTACATTAATATTGCAATGTAATGTAAGACCTATAAACCAGGGACAACAATAGCCTGCTGAAGATTGTCATCAGTATAACTGGAACATGCATATGTACAATATATACAGATATCCATGATTGTTTGATGCAGTCGATAATATACTGTACATCTGTTATGAGCTTGGTTGTCATAACATTGTAAAACTTATTTGTTAAGAGTTGGTAGTG
The DNA here is from genome assembly GCF_019279795.1 of Protopterus annectens. Classification (NCBI taxonomy): domain Eukaryota; kingdom Metazoa; phylum Chordata; order Ceratodontiformes; family Protopteridae; genus Protopterus; species Protopterus annectens. The sequence goes on from NC_056745.1 coordinate 1,291,038,430, forward strand.
TTAAAAGTAAGGGTAGTAGAATTATACCTCTCAACTGTTCAGATTTTTGCAGAATGTCCAGATTTGTATTTCAGATTATTGGTATGTTCCTCATAAAATGTGTAGTTTTCTGACAAATCACTGGGATTATCTGAGGACAGAAGTCACTAAATAATGACATACATTTGGGTTTCAGACTTCAAATCATCCTAAAATGTATGTTCCAACAAACCTTGTTACTCTAGCAACTTTCTAAGTTAATAGGACTAATATTTGAAATATGTCCCTATCTTTGATCCTTTGTCTCCCCGTTTTGTTATGGTTTGTCCAGATTTCTTGCACTAAGAGGTAGAGAAGTATGAGCAGAATAGAGTCATAGAATTCTATACACGCGCACAGTATGTCATGTATGAAATTAGTAATGATCTTTTTTCTCTCACCCCGCTCCTTTACTTCTGTTTTTTATTTTTGGTTGTTTTTACTTAATTTTTGTGTTATTATATATAATTTTGTATTTCTTCATTACCTATTTTTATTTGTTATTATTTTTAATTGTTTGTATTTTTTTATAATTATTTATAATAGTTGTTTTTCTTTGTTATCTTTTTTTATTATTTACATTTTTTTGGTTATGTTTCATTTTATTATTGTATTTTAATGTTTTATTTTAATACTACAGCACAGCAGGCTATGCTGGTTCCCCATGATCTGCTTACACTCAGTCCACTGGCTACAGCACCAAGGCCCAGCACATCTGAGCTGCAGCTTGTCTGCACCCCCCCTAGTGCCCCTGCCCTAACTGGACCCTCAGGCAGTTCTTCCTCAGAGGATAGGCCTGTGATTCCCTCTGGGAGCAGAGGCAGAGGAGTGATTTCATCAGCGAAGTTGAACTGCCAGGTATAATTCATAGGATTGTGTGCCACACAATTGGTGCACACCTACTCCAAGTGGAGACACTGCTCTCCATCATTATCCTGAGTAACACAAGGCCATGCAGACATCAGACACTGCAGCCATTGGTGGAGTGAGGTGACAGTGATGGCAATACAGTGGATGAGGACTCAATTCTCTCTGTTACCAAACTTGACATCCCTAGGTTTGAGATTTCCCCACCCTCACCCCGACCATGGAGTTCACCAGCCCTGTCTCTTGTCTTGTATGTCTTGTCTGTCAGAGAATACTTCATCACCTTCTCAACTTGCCTGCCCCAAACATGCCTATGTTCCTTCCCCAACATTCCTCGCTATCCTTAAAAAAAAAAAGCCACCTGTCCCCCCCCAAAAAAAGATTGTCCCATACATAGCTCCCCATTTTGGGCACATATCTACTTGACACACTTAATTTGCGCTAATTGGCTTCACAGCACAATTATGTTGTTATCACTCCTCTCTCTGGAAGTGAGTCCGAATTCAGCTAATACATGGGATCAGTTGTTACTGCTAAACAAATGGATAACTATGGTTCTTTCCTATACCCTTCCTGCACATTCCTGCCTTCCTTTCACTTTTTTCCCCCTGCTTGCTCCCCCTTTCACGACATTCCTGTCTCCCCCATTTCTTTACTTTAAAGAATCTGTGCACAATGCTGCACAGTGCACAGTATCTCTAAGCAACAGTAAAAAGAGGTATTATTAGTTACACAAACTTGTATTTGATATCACTTCCATGTAGCACCAAACATTTTATTATTACTCCATTGAGAGCATAAACAGCTGATGACACAGATTCATAAGTATCACAATTTATAATCTTGATTTACACATAATGTTATTTATTTATTTGCATATGTTTACTGGAAGGTCTACTGCGCCAGGGTGAGCCCATTTTCAGTAGATGCCCAGGGAGAAAAGCTCCAAAAACAAAATGATAAAGCTACAGAATCAAAATGCAGAAATCAAGCAGCGATGGTACAGAACACTACATTACAGAATAGGTGATACAACAAAATAGACAATACTAGTTACACAGGTGTTAGATTTTAAGTATGCAAGTCAAACAAGAAAACAATGATATAGGATAATAGCGAATATGTGAACAATACAGTATTGCAGTTTTGCAGTAGAGGGGGGAAGATGGAGAACAGCGGATTAAAGATTCTGAGAGTAAGGTAGACCCTTAGAATGATTACTATACCGGCATCAAGACTGAATAGAAGATGTGGCAGGTAACTGATATAGTAGATTATCTGTGGCTGGGTTGCACATGTTGGACTTAGTAAGTTATACACACTGAACGGATACAAGAAAAGTCTTAGTCAGAAGTGAGATGGGGAGGAAAAGTAGGAAGGCTAGGAATATTGTTTTTTTTTTTTTTTTTTAAGTCAGTGCTGGTACATATACATATCCAATAGGAGAACAAGTGTTGTTTCAGAGAAATCTTAAAGCATTCAGTGTTGCTGGTAGACCTAACTGAAGAAGGCATTTGACTGGCAGAAAGGTTAGGCTTTGTTACATTAAGCATCTGATTGACTGATCACAGAGGTGTATTTGGGTAATACATGGTGAACAGAGAGGAGAGGGAAGGGCAACTAGAAAGCTTATACTTAGCTTATGAGCTGTGGTTAGTTGCAGGTATGTTAGATGTTGGGGAATTTCTAGCCAGTTTAGATGTTGGAGTGATAGTGGTGGGAGGAGTGTTTGGTGCTGGTTAAAAATGTTGCGATTTTATTGTAACATGAGTCCGGTTTGGATTTAAGAGAGGATTGTATATTATTAAGGAGAAGTGCACTATAGAGCAATGATGGAAGTAGAAAGGGAGAGGTAAGGGATAGTTTTGCTGCCTAGGTGAGGAAGTGTTTGTGCCTGTACAGGATGCCTAGTTTCTTATGTTTTTTTTTTCTTTTTTATGTTTGTATCAATATGCTGGTCGAAAGTTTGGTGTTTGTCTATGATGACACCTACAAGTTTGGTATAATTAACTACTTTGACCAAGTGTTGTTATGTGAGTTGATGGTAAATTTGTATTTGATTAGAGGTGTTGTTTTTTTTGCGGGGGGGGGGGGTGAATAACATGAGTTTGGTTTTATTAGCATTTAGGGCTAAATGGTTATTGTACATCCGGGTTTCAGTGGAGGTGAAGGCATTTTGGGTGAGTGTAAGTAGTTCTGAAGTATACTTGGCCATGCAGATAATGGTGGAGTCATCTGCATATTGGATGACATGGGCTATGCTGGTATGGAAATCATTAATGAAAATGCTGAAGAGCAGTGAACCAAGTATGGACCCTTGTGGGACTTCAGTATTAGTGTTGAGGAAAGTAGTGAAGGATTGCTGCCATCTGGTTGCTTGTTTTCTATTTGTAAAGTAGTTGGAAAACCAGCCTAGTTAGAGAGAGATATGCATAAATTGGATAGTTTGGTCAGAAGAAGCAGGTGGGAGACAGCATTGAATGCCTTGGAAAGCCAAGAAATAGTGAGGAGACAAGGTATCCTGAGTCTTAAGCATGATTGACTGTGTCCAAGAAAGATATAAGAGCAGTGGTGGTGCTATGACTAGGCTTAAACCCATGTCGGGTTGGGGAGAGGAGGTTGTGGTGTAGTAGGTAGGTAAGTAATTGGCTATGGATACATTTTTCCAGAATTCTGGAGATGAGATAGAGGATGACAATTGGACAGCAGTTAGATATATCATTATTGTTTCCACCTTTGTGGAGAGGGAGGATAAATATCTTTTTCAGAAGGTGGGAATGAAGGACTCTTGAATGGATCTGTTTAGTAGTATACTAACAGGATAGTCTATAGTGTCTACTGATTTTTGGAGGAATTCTGGTGGTAAGTTATCTGGAGCATTTGGTCAAGGTTTAAGTTTAACTACGAGTTTTTTATGGTGGAGATTTGAAAATGATAGATACACCTGTATTTGAACTCAGTGCTATCTGAACCAAAACAAGATAACATCAATACATTTAACAGATGGTGCTACAGAGTCATTTGAGTAATAGGAGTATTTTACACACTGAATTGATAATTGCACACTGGACTAATGTTGCATACAGCTGCTACTTAAGTAAATCTTTGGCTGTAGGTAGTAATTTACTTCAAGTAGTGTACCTTTTTGGACCACATATAACTGGTTTGTAATGCAGGTGTAGGTAATACATTTCAGTAATGCTCTCATTCCTGATATATAATTAATTTTGTATTAACCTTGCTTAGTGATGCTGCATGATATCTAGCATTGTGCAAACATGCTTTATAGAGAAAATGTGACAATTACTATTGATTGTGTAAAATACATCTGCTAATTAACTTACTCTCTGGCTGGATGGGTTAATGCATTGTTGATGAAGACAGGCAGATAGTACTATATTCAAAATAGTGTGTAGGAATCATTTTTACTAGTGTGTATGACAATTTTACATACATTCACTCATACTACTGCTGTTTACCATTGTTTAGCAATGCAGTGCATCACACACCATCGAGCACAGATTCTTTAAAGACAAGAAATGGGGGACACAGGAAAGTCCTTAAATGAAGCAAGTGGAAAATAAAGTGAAGGAAGGCAGGAATGTGCAGGAAAGATGTAGGAAAGAATCATAGCTATCCATTTCTTCAACACTTACAATTGATCACATGTACAGAATCTTAACTGAATCTGGACTGTCACCTCCAGAGAGGGATCACAACAGCAGAATTATGTTGTGAAGCCAACAAAGTAAGTGTGTCAAGTAGGCACATGTGTGAAATGGAGAGCTATGTATGGAACAAAGGTTTTTTTTGGACATGTATCCACTTTTTTTTTATTCAGAGAGAGAAAAGTTGAAGAAGGAACACAAGCACCTCTAGGGTGGCATGTTGGGAAGATGAGAAAGCATTTGCTGACAGACAAGACATACAATACAAGACACAGGGCTGGTGAAGGACACAAGAGGGGGTGAAGACCATGGTTGGTGTGAGGGAGAGGAGATCAAGGTTCCAGAGAAATCAGGCATGGTAACAGTGTGACTCCAGTCCTCACTCAGTGGACTGTCATCACTGTTCCATCACTGTGCCACTGGCTGCAGTAGCCAATGTCTTTGCCTATTCTGTACCAGGATGAAAAGCTGGCTGTCCATCCTTCATAGGTATGTGCCCACTGTCTGGTGCTCAAACCTGTGCACCATACCTGGCAACTCAGCCTGGGTGATAAATGTACCCCTTTACCTCTGCTCGCAGAGGGGACCACATGCCTAGCCTTTGGTGCAGAACTACCTGAGGGTCGAGGTAGGACTGAATGGGGGGGGGGGCACCATCAGGTTGCAGCTCAGAAGTGATGGGCCTTGGTGGTTGACCTGATGTTGTGAGTGAAGGTGGATCACATGGAAATGGCCTAGCTTGCTGTGCCATAGTAATAACATAAAAAAATGAAAATACAATAAATAATGCTATTTATTATTATAAAAACAATAAATAATATAATTGCAAACACAATGATAAATAATAACAAATTAAAAATATATAACAAAGCAATAAAAATTATACATAATAAAAAATAAGAAAATTAACCAAAAAGAAAACAAATAGAAGGGGTGGGTTGACAGGAAAATAAAGGAGAACATTAGTAACTTAACAGTTAATGTACAAAGCTTTCTACAGTTAATTTACTCTATTATGTTACATTTTACTTTTAACACTACAACTGCTAGGACATTTCTTTATTAATATGAATACCACCCTGTTCCTAACACATACACACTATAGTACAGATCAGATTGCATCCAGCAGTCAGTCATGGGTGCATATATTGCACATATGCATGCTCCATGTACACTGATTACACTTGATAACAAGCCATATAAGCCACAGGTATAGAGGTGTAATGAAAATGTAACAGTATTGTAAATTTAATGATGAAAACTTAAACAGTATTGTAAACAAGTAAGTTTTATATTTGGGAGGTGTGGAATTTGAATCCACTACCAGTGAATACTGTAATACTGTACTTTTCTTTTGGACTACAACATAATGCATGCACGCTTTCCTTTTACACTTTATAGATTCATGCTCATTGTTATCTGAGTATGTGCAACTGTTGCTTTGTGCTACAGACCATACCTGTCATCCTGTTAGTGCAAGATATCTGGACAAATGGGTGTACAGTGACCCAAAAATGGGGACATGTGTTAAATATTGCTCTTACAAACATGGAGTGATTTGTGTTAACATACATTTTGACACTCATTTAGTGACTTCAATCTCAATTATTTGCCAGAAAACCATAAATCCTGTGAAGAACAGATTAAAACAGTGAGTCAAAAATCTGGATATTCAGTGAAAATATGGGCAGTTGAGAGTTCTGCTACAGACTAATGCATGCATACTTGCTTTTACAGTTGAAATATGCATGCTCAATTTTATACTACTATATAATGTAACAACTAATCTATCTTTAACAATGACAGTACTTTACATAATTATGCTTATATATCACATGCTTCTCTCATACTTGTCAGTAGTGATGCATGGGACCTCGCATTTGAGGCCTTCTCTTCTGCAGCTGTGGAAATAGAAAAAAAAAATACAGTTATGAATACCATTCGACTATATACAGCTTTGATATTTACAATTAGTCAATGCAATTTATACATATACATATGTGGGGTATTCCCTGCTTGATATTCCCTGATCCAGCAATCAAGGCTATCCAGTTTCCTCCTTCTCTGATTGTCATAGTGCTGTCCACTGTGTGGGATACCTGCTGCAATGGACAAAGCCCTAGCCACACTAGTCCAGGTTTTAGACTTATACTGAGAGTCTGTATAGTTACCATGCAAGAGATGAGAGCCATGCTCCTCAACTAGGAGCCCAACAAAGACTTTGGATTTCTGAACACCCCAGTGCTGTACTTTGAAGTGCACACCCTCTCTAATGACACTAGCCATGTCTCCAAAAGATCAAACTCAGTGTCTAATGTAGATTTCCCACTAATTCTGCTTTAAATATGTTTTCCTGCCAACTGCATGTATTGCACTTACTTAAAGTATGCACTGTCAGCATTTTGATACTCTTGAAACAGCTGTACTCCTCTTACCAATGCAAAAACATGGTAAGCCAAGTGCTTTTGTTTGCATGATAGTAAGCAGAGTCAGCTTTTTCAAATGTATCATAAACTAGACAGTGCACACTCTCAGGCAATGCAATTCCAAGGTTATTTCATATAAACCACTTGTCCAACTCTGTTATTCAACTGGGAGAGAAGAACTATACATTTGTGAACATCATCATATCTGCAAAACAATGTCAGGTGTTATAAGTGAGAGTAAATATAGTTTGACATGGAACAAGAGTAAAATGTGCATGGAATACCCAGTATTCAAACCCAGGGCCGTGTGTACAGTAGTCCTAAATGTACAGCTCTTGCCACCATATGGTTGAGACAGCACTTGTCTATGTAGCACTTTATTTGTATAATCTGGAATGTCACAACAGTATAAGAAAAGTTTACATACTCTGTACTAGAACTCAGAACATTCTGCACTCTAGTCCTAGACTTAACACTTGTTGCCACAGGATTAGCTAAATGAGCAGTATTAGTTGAATGCATCCAGTTTCTAATTTTGGATGGCTGGGTCATGTCTAGCACATGGGTGGTCTGATGCATGAGTGGTCCAGTCATGCAAATGAGGTAAGCATAACCAAAGCAATTTGTGGCAAGCAGCACATCACGCAAACTTGGGAAGAAAAAAATAAATAAATAAAAGAATAAAAAAATAAAAAAGAGAGAAGATAAAACCATTATCCATACAATATTAATTAAGAATAATCCTAATATATATTGGACAAGGGAAAAGAAATTGCCATGCAATCGACCTTTCAGAGACAGCAAACTTACACAGAAGTGCTATCCGCATTCATGAAGAGGTTTCATGGCCAGATGCACTGGTGCACACCACAAAACCTTGTTTAGGCATGCAGAGCTTCATTAATATTCATTGCGTGCCACCACCACAGGAACTACTTCATGTACATGATAATACGCAGTATAGGCTCAACACAAACCCTACACAGAGTTTACTAAATCTTTGGTTACGTTTTTATGGTAACACTGTATCTGTTATTCATTTAATTGCACAGTAGAATATATTTATTTATTTTAAATTGCATCAATTTCTCTTGATAGTCTCAGTTACTGTGTCCATTTGTTTGGCCAATCTTCAAACATTTTGCGTCATATTCACCATCTGTAATCTATTTCTTTACTCTATCTTCATATGTTTGCCCATCTCAATTAAATCAAGCAAGTGTCCCCAAAGATCTTCTGGACTGAGAGCATCATCTTTGTTGTATGTTTCCTGCCATTTCCCTTTCTGCACAGTTCTAACTGGACTTTCCTGTGCTTCTTCAACTAACGGTTCCAGAACATTGCCTTATGACATATCTTCTTCAGATGCATCCTGCTCATCTGACACTGGTTCAGCTGGGGACTCAATGGCCCATCATGTTGCTGTGACATTGCCAGCCCAGCTATATGGAATTTTGTAAATGATTCACTATAAATATTGTTATGATTCATACAGAACTGTATGTTATGTACTGAGCTTCAAAAATGTAACCATAGCATACCCTGCCGGAACATAGAAGATTAATTTACAAAACTTCAAGAAAATAAGTTGAAATTAAGCAATTTACGATGTGCTATAAAAAGTGTTTCAATGCAGCTAGCAGACAGAATGTCTAGAGCTAGAAGTTTTTCTATTGTCTGCAAAGAAATCTCACACTGAGATGTTAAAAATCTATAAGTTTCTGTTTAGCCTGGGAACTTAAGTCAGGTGACAAAGAGTAATGTCATCTAAGCTAACCTAGCAGAACTTTCTCAGCGAGAGACTATGCATTTTGTATTCTGTCTTTGATCTGCAAACATCAGCCATCATCTCATCTGCACTTGCTTGTAAGTAAGAATTAGGACATTGTATATCTCTTAGATATAGATAGAAATATAGTAAAGATTAGTTTAGATGTTCTCTGTATTTATTTGAGACTGTCCTGCAATGTTGTTTTAAAATATTTCCTGTGATTCTGAACGCTGAAGTAACTGCATTTGTTTTCTGAGTATTGTCTTATTCTTTTATTATTTATTATTAAATATATTTAAACCTATCTTTGTGGCTGATATTTGGGAGACATATTTCAGATCTTAGAGTACTTGCATGTGTATTTGGTGGCACTGTATAGGCCACTCCTAATAGCTTGGCGCTTGGTCAAAAACTACCATTTGGATAACAGTAACATTATACAATAGGATTGGCCAGGTCTATATTATAGCAGCGAAGTCTTAAAACTTCGAATGTTATAATATTGAACCCTGTGCACCGAATGCTGAAAATAGGGAAGCTGCAGAATATCGAATACTTTCCTAGGGAAAGTATTCGGTGGGCCTTTTCTGCAGCTTTGCTATTTCCTTGACTGTGTAGCAAAGGTTAGGACCAGGTTAAGGTAAGTGTGTGAACAGATTGGGTTAAGGTGAGTGTGTGATAGCTAGGAACCTTAGGGTTAGGCAGCGGGTAAGGTGAGTGTGCGATAGGGACCCTAGGGTTAGGGAGCGGATAAGGTGAGTGTGCAAAAGGGACCTTAGGGCTAGGGAGCAGGTAAGGTGAGTGTGCGATAGGGACTTTAGGGTTAGGGAGCGGGTAAGGTAAGTGTGCAGTAGTTACAGACCTTAGGGTTAGGGTTGGGATAAGGTAAGTGGATAGCTAGTAGTGTATGTATGTATGGTTTAGTGCAGGTTTTGTAAAGTGTATGTGTGTGGATTATTTATTTTGGTATGCTTGTGTTGTGTGTATGTTTGCTGGAACAGCAAATTTTTTCCATGGGAAAAAAATTGCTATTCTGAGTGTTCAATGTTCTAGTCTTTCGGTCGAAATTGTTCAATATTATAACATTCGAAGATTTAAGACTTCGATGTTATAATATAGACCCGGATTGGCCACCCTTTGTAAGGGCCTTATAGTAGCTGATAAAGAGGGGTTGGTTGCAATGATAACTACCATATAGTCTGGGCAGAAGGGGGCATAGCTAGTAAACCTGTGGCAGCCTTTGCCAGGAGTGTCTGTGTGTTTGTATATAAATTAAATCTTAAAGTGTGTGTGTGTCAGCTGCTTGGACAGGGGACATGAAGCACTGGTTGGACACAGAGGGTGCTTGATATCTTGGCTTGACCTCGCAGCTGCGATCTTAACCCTATAGCTGTGCCAGTGGGGAGTTTTATTGGGGATATGGAGAAAGACAGAGAAACCAACCCCAGACTGACTGTGATCTCTATGTGCTCTTAAGGGAAATTGCACTTTACTGTGTGTGTACTTGTCATCCTCCCATTGTGTACGTCCCTCATGGTTGCCAGTGGTGAGTACTGAGGCTCCTTTCTTACTGGGCCAGTACAGGGGTGTCACAGTTGCAATATTGCCTTTTTGGAGTTTCCATTTTTCCCATTCTTTCCCCTGCTATGCAAATTTAACTGGACTTTCAGATGAGTCTACTAAAGACGGTTCCAGAAGATTGTCCTATAGCATATTTGTTTCATATGCATCCTGCTTCATCTGCTGCTTTTCCATTAGGTACATTCTGCATAAGATAAATTACACAATTTGCTGTTCACTGTTAGGAGTCTAAACAAGAAGATACACTCCCTGTACATGCTCATTAACCAAGAGAGTATTGACATCTGTGCAGTTACTGAAATATGGTTTGAAACCATGGAAGGCACCCCAGGAGTGCAAGGCTATAATGTCTTCCATACATTTAGACCAGATACTGCAAAAAAAAGGGACAGGAGGCAAATTTGTATCAGTCTACATAAAAAGTAAGCACATGTCATGATTAGTCAAGGTATATGACATGCTTGAGCTCCTTTATGTTCAACTAACCTTAGATTAGGTTCCAAACCCTATCCTTGCTAGCTACAGGTTCCCATCTATGAAACAGGATAGCCATATCAATTACTTGACTGTACTAGATTCACTCACAGTTTAGCCCAATGCCCTATTCATGGGTGATTTCAACTATCTGACCATAAACTGGGATACACACATAACCACTAACATACAGGCTCAAATATTCCTAGTTTGGTTAAGGCAAGCACCCTAGAACATATAATCTGCACACCTTCTAGAGGTGCAAATATCCTGGATCTGGTACTCCTACATATGAGGGAATATTGCACATCTCACTTGTGTGATGTCCTCAGTGGTCAGATCAAATCACAAATTCATCATCCTTTTAACAAATATAAACTCTGATCTCCCAACAAACCCCAGTAAACACCAGAACCTTTAAGAACTTTTCCAAAGCTAACTACCTTCTATTAAGTGATGGCATAATAAGTGTCTACCTCTTCCAAACTCAGAGAACATGGTGGCTTATGCAAAAGTGTTTACAGAAGCCCTGTGCAAGCATATAAATAACTGCATAGAAACAGGACTACTAAACCAAAATCAACTTAGGACAAACTCCAAACCTCCTTGGTGGACCCCCAGTATAAATAGGTTGCCCAACAAAAGAAAAAAATCCTATTCAAAAATAGGAAGGGTTATACCAAAAAAGACAAAAAAAAAAAAAAACTCCCTCATCAGTCTCAACAAGTAACTCGGGACTAATCAAGTCTATCAAACCCAACTTTGGGTCAAAATAGCCTCTAAGGCTAAGGATAACCATAAGCCATTTTTCAGTTATGAATGCAACCTTAAAGGGAACATCCAATGGTGTGCTAATTGTAAATGGAACTTTGTATAGTGAACTGGGTGAAACAGCAAATTTGCTGGCCAATAACTTTTGCTCCAATTTTTTTGTTGTGCCCATGGATACCCCCCAGCATTGCCAATAGTACTGCTTTTCGAAGATAAATACATTGTTTTCAAATATAGCTTCCAACAATTATGTTATCTGTAGTATTGTCTTCCTGTCTATACCACTATGTGACCATATAAATTGCTTAACAGCCCTTAAACACATTATTACACATTATGTGAATAAGGTTAAATGCATGCTTCAGCAAGAAGAAACTTATGTATGCATTGCATTACCTGAGGTGAAGAATATTATCACTTGTGTTAATAATGTGTTTAATGAATTAAGGGAATGTGATGTTATTTCTGATGAGATTTTTGGTTTTATTTTTGTAGAGTACCCAGTTTTGCCAATATTTGAAGGATTGCCAAAGATACATAAGAATGCAATAAATCCACCGTTGTGACCTATAGTGTCAGGCAGGAGTGGATCACTGAACTTAGTTCCTTTTGGGTTGACTCCAAATTAAGACTGATAGTGTCCTCTGTTCCAAGCGTTTTGAAAAGATACTGCCCATTCTTTTACTTCTCTGGATGAATTTTTAGCTAAGAGTTTTAATGAACGTATGTTGCTAGTTACTCTAGATGTACAGAATTTATTTATTGCCATACCCAATTCCTATGGCATATGGGCTGCTAAGCAATTTATATGGGCACATAGTGCTATAGACAGAAAGACAATACTACACATAACTTCATTGTTGGAAGCTGTATTAGAAAACAGTGTATTTATCTTCGAAAAGCAGTACTATTGGCAACACTGGGTTGTAGCCATGGGCAACCCCTGTGCAAATTTGTACACCAACTTAGTGTTGACGTATTGGGAAGATGAGGTGTTATTGAAAACAGATCATGAATGGAGAGAATTTTTAGTTTTCTGCACTCAGTTTGTGGATGATGTCTTTCTATTATGGACAGGTACAATAGGAACGTTGAAGGAATTTGTTTTATATCTACAACTAGGTTTTTATGTTTTACATTGAAATATTCATATACAGAAATCGATTTTTTTAGATGTTAAATTAGAATGTGATATTTTTTAATAAATTCAATACTCAGTTGTTTAGGAAACCATGCTGGAGAAATGGTTTGTTAGCCAAGGATAGTATACATGTAGGCTATGTTTTTAATAATATAATCAAGGGTCAGACTTTTAGGTTATCTAGGCTTTGTATAGATGACAAATAACTAAGGTCTGAGGTAGGAGATTTAACTACACAGTTTACTAATAGAGGATATCAGCTTAATGAAGTCACCAATCTAGTCAATCATAGTCTACAATATAGAGAGACTAGAGCAGCCCTATGGTATTCAAGAAAGGGTATGGAGAATAGATCTATATATTTGAAAAAATCAAATTAAACAAAAGAACAATATAAATTTATGTATTAAGTATAGTAGCGATGCTAGTGGCATTTGTAATATAATATGTAACAACTGGAGCATCCTACAGACTGATGATCAGCTAAGGGGGATAGTAGGTGATGCACCAAGCATTATCTTTAAAAGGAATAGGAATCTGAAACAAATTTTATGTGACAGGGAGAGGAGTAAGGCTAAGGTAACTGGTAACCATGGTACTTTTCCATGCATGCACTGTAAAGCATTCAGGTACATAGTTACCAGCACATAGTTACCAGCATAGTTATCAGTACATAGTTACCATAGTTACAAGCTAACTGTTATTCTACCAATGTGATATATTTGGTTAGGTGCATGTGCTGTACCTCTTTTTTGTTGTGAAGACCAACTGTAAGCTCAAAGATAGGATTTTGTGACACTGATTTGCTATACGACTTCAAGATGAGCATAATGGTTTTTACTAGCATATTACTAAACATCCTGGACACTTTTATAATTTTAAGGCCCTAGAGGTGGTTAAAATCAATCCCAGGGTTGGTGATCTGATTAGTTATACAGAGTTATGTGATATACAGTGGATCATTGAACTTGGGGCTGATAGAAGCTGAGGTATGAGTGGGGTTATACCTTTAAAGCCTGCCTTAGAGGCGTAGACCATTTGTTTAAAATTCTGACTTTTGATTGGATAATTGTTATTTAAAGTGTGTTTGTATTGCTGGAATTTGTCTGATGAAGGGTGCATCCTGAAAGCGCTTACCACATTTGGATTAAAGTCTGATGTTTTAGCCTGGTGGTCTGTGGAGTTTTTTTTCTTTGCGATTTTGTTATTTATGGATTTGTCCAGATTTCTTGCTTTAAGAGGTTGATAGGTATGGTCTATAGGGAATGGAGGATCATAACAGTCATCCTTATTCACAAAGGCAGACCATCAACAGACCCAGGGAACTACAGACCTATGAGTTTGAGTAGTCTTATATGCAAGGCCATGGAAATAATTAATATGGACCTAATAAACAAAGGCACAGGATATCATCAAACACAGGACCCCTCCCAGTTCAGTTTCATCAAGGGCAGACCATGCCGACTAAACTTGATGGGCTGTTTTGATAAAAAATAGTATATCCTGTGTGGACCACCTCAAAGCCCTGTCTCTGTACTCAGTCTTCTACAGACTACCAAGGGGCAATCTATAAGTAACCTACAAGGCATTCTCTGATCCAGCCCTCACATTCACAAAAGAATGAGTGTTAGAATTATCCAGTTTAAGGATTTAGACCTTGTCTGTGACATAAACAAAACATGTTGGAGGGACAAGTATGTGTTTTAGAGTTTACCCCTTCTCTGGAACAGATTCCCATTCATATGAAACAGAGCTCTTCAGTAAGCTTATTCAATCACAGTTTGAACCAATGGATGGGAAATTGGAAATCACCAACAGCTTTTCACATGTGGCCCTTATGGACAGGAGTAGTTTGTAGATGCCATAAGGCGCAAGCATATACCAAAGCTGGTCTAGCCTGTGGGCATTGATAATTGGGAAAACTGGGGCATGAATGGCCAAGCTTAAGGAGGCTCTAGGGCCACTAGCCTAGTAAATACCAATGATCCTATGATCCTTATTAGGCCATCTTATTGCAATATTGCCTGTGTGGAAGTTTCTACACTAAATCTTTCACTTCATACTTAGTCTATCATTTCAATTTATATTTGTTTGCTTTCTGCCTCACTAAATTTCATTTTTTTCAGTTCAATTTCACTATTATGATTTTGTTTGTGTGTGTGTGTGTGTGTGTGTGTGTGTGTGTGTGTGTGTGTGTGTGTGTGTGTGTGTGTGTGTGTGTGTGCAAACAAATAGAAACTGAAATGATAGACTAAGTTTGATGTGAAAGATTTAGTGTAGAAACTCCCACACAGGCAATATTGCAATAAGATGGCCTAATAAGGATAATAGGATCATAGGAGCTTACTAGGCTAAT
Organism: Protopterus annectens; assembly: GCF_019279795.1. NCBI lineage: Eukaryota > Metazoa > Chordata > Ceratodontiformes > Protopteridae > Protopterus > Protopterus annectens. The sequence continues at coordinate 1,291,053,503 of NC_056745.1, forward strand.
GGCCCTAGAGCCTCCTTAAGCCTGGGCATTCATGCCCCAGTTTTCCCAATTACCAATACCCATGGGCTAGAACAGCTTTGGTATATGCTTGTGCCTTGTGGCATCTACAAACTACTCCTGTCCATAATTTTTTTCCTGTCCTGGCACCCATGTGTGCATTAAGTGCTGGCACTTTTTTATCCTGGGACTTCTCCACCAAGTCTTATTTGTTTACATTTTGACCTGCTTTTATAGAGCTGAGTCTATATATTAGTGTTGCATTGGTGAGATTTTGTACAAACTGGATGTACCATTTTAACTCTTGAGGATGAATTCAGTTCTAGAAACCCTACTCTCCTTCTCCTGGTGATTCCATCTCTCCATTTAGATAGTGTCTCCAGTGTGAATAGTGCTAAAATTAAAATAAATAAATAAAATTAAAAATGTAAATCCCCAACGATTTAATGCAGGATAGTCAGTTTTTCCAGCAAAAAAGCATAAGGATTGAAAGCATTCCATCATTCATTTAATTATTTTCCTCAACATCGAGTGGTTTAAAAATAAAAGAACAAGTAACATGTCTGTTAATCTTTAATGTATAATATATTTTGCTGAGAAGAAGGTGCTGTGCATCTTTTTTTTAATAACAGATAATAAAAATGAAGGTATAGGCATAGTGACAAGGAGGAATAAAATACAAAATGTATAAACCCACTAAACTTTTCGATGCAGTACTTCACCTTACTTTCTGTTGCATATCCTTTCCATTCTTGGCAGTAAATTCCAGAAAAAGAGATTCAAGATGGCAGTGATTTACTTTTGCTTTCTAGTAGCTTATACTGATTTGCAAAAATCACCTGATCATTTTTCCTGGACTGAAAATAAAATCTTCACTGAAGAGCCAGGGAGACCTTGACATCATAATTTTCTGCAGTCACTTCTGAGACAGTGGTGGTGCTGCGGTAGTGTTGTCGCCTCACAGTAAGACGCTGTCTGGTTCAATTCTCATTTAGAGCATCTTCTGCGTGAAGACATGTGTGAATGGGCGAACCTTTGTTGAAGGTTGTGCGTCAGGCCTGGCAAGCTGGTACGTAAAAATCAGCTGTCAGTCATTAGCAGACCAGAGTTCTGCTGTGGCGACCCCTAACCGGGAAAAGCTGAAAGACACAAACAAACTTCTGAGACTGAAAACCTAATTATTAACAAGCTGAAACTCATTCAGCAGTTTGTACAGATGAATGCAGTGCACGACAGTTGCTAACTTTATTTGAAAATATAACTGTACTGCTGACAAGTTATCTTTTTTAATATGTGCATGACTGTGTAAATATGGATATATATCATATACTTCCTTCTGATAGAAAATAGCTTGTTAATTAGCATATTCTTATGTTAATTACAATTCCTTAACTGTAGTGATTTTACTGGTGTACTGTTTGCTGATGCTTATATATTTTCAAACATGCATAACAGCCAACTTTAAGAGCTCTGCTAATATGTTTGTTATCTAGTGAATCCTCTTGACTCACTCCACAGTAATGTATCTAAATGTTCTAATCTGCTCATAAGATTATTTTTTCAAGCCATAATTCTGTCTCTTAATATTTTTTATGTTTATAATTAGGCAACTTTTCTTTCTCAGGCCTCAAATGAAAATGGATCACAAACCCAGTTAGGCACCCAGTTGTTAAAACATAAAGATACAGATATGCATACATTCATAAGTAAATACTTTAAAAAAAATCTCATAAAAAGAATGGAATTTATTATCTTGGAGAAACCCTGCTGTCTAAGCCTGAAATGCAGAAACAAATCAAAATGTTCATATTTCTTAATTATTAAATGTAAAAATGACACTGTTTTGAATTTTGTCACTAAGCTATTCTAACTGAGCTGATGAGTGTGGTGTGATTTTTTTGGATCTCTCTGTTGCATTCATGCTATGCAGCATGTTGGGCAATGACCACTCTCCAGGCACTTGTTGTTTCTGTAGCAACTACAGTTTTACAGGGTCAGGTTGCTAGCCTGGCATCCAACCCTCGTAAGAGAGTGTACCACACAATCATACCTAGGGCCAATTTAGACTGTCCAATCCACCTGCTGCATGTCTTTGGAAGATGGAAGAAAACCCATGCAAACACAGACAGGACATGCAGACTCTTCACACTAGGCACTTGTGCCGAGAGCCGAACCGGAAAACCGCTTGCTGGGAGATGACAGTACTAACCGCTGCATCACTGCGCCACCATTTTTAGAATCTAATCAGGTAAAATAGTTTCCAGTTAAAAAAATGAATAATTGAAAGCTTTATTCACTGGAAACAAGAAAGTCAAATACAATGCAATTTCTCTGAAAGCAGAAATTTGACTTCATGCCACAGTGGTCCAGCATTTTTGCTGAATGCTTTGATCAAATGAAACATTAAATCATATTGCAGTCATCTAAGCAACTAACCATCCCATGCTCCATTCATCCAATTTCTCAACTGATTCTCTTTGCAAGTGTCATGTACAAGCCAGTTTCAATATTAATTTTGTTTATTAGTACATTAATTGTACTAACTAAATCATTACCATACAACTTTCCATTAAGATAAACAAGGAATTAGAACATGGAATTGACATGTCATGCATTTGCAGGCATGGTTTCTTACTTTCTCCCAATCAAAAAGACCTAATACATGTCATGTTTGTGAGGTAATCACATGCAATTAATTACTTTCAGCAACTGACTTACCCACAAACTTCAGCATGTGCTGAGAGTCAGTAGGAGAAGATACTATGGTATTCATATATGGTTTTCAACTTGGATGTTTTTATTCTGGTACATACTAGCAGACTACCAGATATACTCATGGGGAATGGTAGCAGTGCATAATGAGAAATTCATAAAAAAATATTAAAATTAAATATATTATAAATGTATTTATGCTGAGTAGGTTCTTCACAGTTACAACAGATGTTTTAGCCACATTAAAATGCTGACATTTAATTTCAGCTAAAGGATTTGAAATTCTACTCAGGCAGTGCAGTTCCTCTTCAAAAGAAGTAAATATCTCCCCCACAGAGCCTTTACTCAAAGTCCAGCCCCTTCCCAGCTGAGAGGCTAATGCAGTCATACAGAAAAACACACAAGCACACACACATACACACAAATACGCCCCCAAACACACACACACACACACACACACACACACACACACACACACACACACACACACACACACACACACACACACACACACACACACACACTCTTTCTGTCTCTCTCTCACTCTCTCAGCCACTGCCCTTTACAATACTTTGTCTACCAGACAGGCCCACATCTCTATGAATCTTTGTCCTTCCCTTTTATAAGTGGTGTGTGGTCTCCTCTACTTAGGGCACATGTGGATCCTCCTCCTGGACTGCCCCAGATGATGACTGTGATAATGATGATGATGGTGAGGAGGAGGAAGCTGGACCTGCCCAAGCCATCATGCCTACTGTACCCTGGAAGAGATGACACCAGGACCGGAACAGAGACAATTATTGGGTGGACATCTGGGAGGTTGTGACTGATGTGTTCCAAACACAGATGTGGAACATGATGGGGACATTCCTCCAGGATATGGCACAGGCTGTGCATGGGCTGTTCAAGGAGACAGTCTGGGGCATCATTTGTTAAGCTCATCCACCTCAGCCTGATCCCTCAGGTCCGTAAATGTCTATATGCTCCAATTATGTCCTGCTGCCAACATGCTGACTGCCATATCATTGAACAGACTGTACATGCACTCTTGTAAATGCATACCATGTAGCTGCCATGTTTATGTGTTATCATTATGTAATATTTAATTATGTTTCAATGTGTACATGGCACACATTAACACATTAACCTTTCCTCCCACATTCAGCTGTCCATACATTGTGACAGTTAATTTGCAACTAGTGCTGCAACAATTAGCAAAAAAACATATGATAGACTGATGGCAAATGACAGACAACAGGCGTTGTCCATAGTCCAGCCCTACCATGGTGGTATGGTTTGGAATGGTGTATTGCCATATTATGTATATGAAACAGAAGGACATGTCATTCCTCCTGTGTTTTGGATGACAGTTGCCGTGATGTCCCACTAGCAAGATGTGCTGTTGTGTGCCATGTGGAGTTATATACAGTTATATCATAGCTATGTGCAGTCCTCTTTTTCTGAAGGCATCAAAATAACAGTGTAGCACTAGTCTATACAGAGTGGTACAGATAATTTATTCTGTAACAGTACATTATGCCGTGTTTGCTGTAACTTAAATTTCCACATCCGTTATTTATTTACATAAGTTCACATCTCCCACAAATAGTTGTATACATTAACTGACTGTACATGTGTCTGCACATAGTCAGATCCATAGTGATACACAATTGTACCTTTGAAGTGAGCATTCACTGACTTACTGCTGATGTGCTGTAATGATGCTTACATGAGTATCCACTACTCAGTAATGAGCAGGGTGTGTGACATACACCTGCATTGTTTATTCAACATTTGAATGACAGTCTATGTATATGTTCTTGACATTTTTAGCTTGCTTAACTACGCTTATTGATGTTACATGATTCCACATTGCTGTACACATGTGTTTTATTGTGTGCCATCTCTGTGGACATCAAAAATCATTTTTTGCTCACACGACATACATTTTCCATTTGCTTAAATGTATTTTAGGTTGATTTCTACACCACCCTGTGCATTGCACACATGCATTTGCAATGTGTCAACTTACCTTATCCATATTTTTGTATTATAGTTTGCCTATATGAGTACCTTTGTTGCAATTATTGACCATTGCCATGTATTATGTTGCTGACATGGTAAACATGTCAAACGTATGGCTATTTTATGATGCAGGATATCTGCACTTGCTGGCTACTGCTTGCAATACATCGTTGTTCTCATTATACTTGTGTATTAACCAGTGCACATTGTTGAAGTCCATGTGCAAAATTTGATAGATTTTTTAAGCTGTAGGGCTATATTTTTGTAAATATTCTTACCTGTCATTGGTGTGTGTATGTGTATTGACCTTGATTTCATGTAAGCTCCATTTAGGCCACTGACAGTCATACAAATATATATGTCTACACCTGTATGTTCCTTTGACATGGCTGATATCTCTCTCTCTCTCTCTCTCTATATATATATATATATATATATATATATATATATACATTCCATTACGCATTTGTTTGGGTTGTGTACACCTACTTGTGTATTTAGCAGACATTTTGCTGCGTTTTCTGCAGTACTTCTGTTTGGCATTTTGCTTGTCTGTTAGCCTTTCACAGGCATGGTTGTAGGTTCAGTTCTGTCCTCTGCTGGAGTTATCTAGTATTGTGAGACTTGCATTTGCTCATCTGTGATGTTGCTTGGCTTACACTTGCATGGTTGACAGACTATTGGATATGTGTTTATCCATTTGTACTGTGATCCTTATTTATTACCCTCCAACACACAGCTACCATGGGCCATACACATCCAGGTATGACTGCTACACAGCTTGCAATAAGTTGTAATGTGACAGTGAATAGGTAGATAGTTCTTATGGATTTCACCACGGCTGGTATGCATCCCCATCCTGTTTGAAAACTTCCCATTACCCGTGTTGTGCAGTATGCTATCTGTGCCCGTCCTTACTGTTTTTTTTTCCATCCTTTACTTGTCTTGTGTTGTGCATTGTTTCTGTTGTTATACCTGCTGTGATGTCCTTCTCCACCTCTTTCCCTATGTTTACCTTTCCTTCTATTCTTAAAAAAAATGGTGCCTATTCCAAAAAAAATAAATAAAAAATCGTCCATGCCCCTCTGACTTTGCAGCACAAGGAAAATAGGATCCAGGAAGCCAGTAAACTGAGCCAATGGCAACGGAAATAAAGCTAGTAAAATCAATTTCTCCAAAGCCAACTTCATGCTTTTTAAGACAGAAGTGGTGAACTTCATGGCAACCATGCAGATGGACAATACAGTTACAACTGCTGAATCCTACACAAATGCACTCTATAAGCACTTACACAAGTGCATGGATCGTGCTAGCCCAAACAGAACCAAGATGCTATCCTCCAATAAAAGGAAGCCAATCTTGCGGTCCCCTGCCATAAACAAACTGTACAACAGAAGGAAGAAACTGTTGCAAAAGAGAGTAAAATCCCATGAGTGGTGGAGCTCCCTGGTCAGCCTCAGTAAGAAGCTGAGAACCTTTATAAGATCCTCCAAAGCTAGTTGCGAAAAACAAATCGCCACTAATTCTAAGGAAAACCGCAAAGCATTCTATAGCTATGTCAAGAATCTCAATGGCAACACCCAGATCTGCTCTGAGTTACAGCACAATGGCATGAAAATTACTGAACCAACTGATATTGCCAACATCCTGACAGATAGGTTCAGTACTAACTTTACCCCCCCCCTCACCCCCTACAGGGCCCATATCTATACAGGAAGAATGCAGAGTCCCTGTAATCACAACTACGCAGGTAAAAGCTGCACTCTCTAAAGCCAAAAACACAGCATCCATGGGACCGGACAACATCCCAGGCTACGTTTTACATGAACTTCAGAACGAACTGGCTCAAAACCTAAGCACCATGTTCAGTAATAGCTTTGCATCAGGCTTTGTGCCCACTGAATCATGCATAGCAACAGTTATCCCACTCCACAAAGGAGGAGCTACCACTGATCATGGGAACTATCGCCCTATTAGCCTGACGAGCCTGGTCTGCAAGGCCATGGAATGTATCATCATAGAACTCATAAACAGAGACATTGGTAACCTCCAAACTCTGGATCCCACCCAGTTCGAGTTTGTGAAAGGCAGATCATGCCTCCTGAACCTGATCGACTTCTTTGAGGCAGTCATCAAAGCCGTAGATGAGGGTAAGGTGGTTTACGCAGCCTATCTTGACCTCGCCATGGCTTTCAACACCATCCCCCATTCTGGAATTATAGCTAAACTCAGTAAACTAGGTATAAATCCCTACATCACAAGATGGGTTGCCAACAGGCTCACTTACAAAACCCACACTGTAAAAGTTGCAGACTCCAAATCTGACCTCAAACCAGTGACAAGTGGAGTACCACAGGGTCCAGTCCTGGGACCTCTCCTGTTTGGTATCTACTTCTCTGAAGTACAGGCTAACACAGAAGGCCTCTGGCTAACGAAGTTCACAGATGACTGCAAACTAGAAGCCATAGTCAAGTCCCCAAATGATGTGGACATCCTACAGAAGGGCCTCGCTGAGACAGATGCCTGGTGTCAGAGCCATGGCCTCAAGCTCAGTGCCAAAAAGTGCAGTGTCATCCCCTTTGTTAAAAACTCTGTACCCATGAACTACCACATAGGCAGCAATCTACTTAACACCGAATGTGTTATGAGACCTTGGGACCCAGGTGGACAGTAGTCTTTCCTTTGATAGTCACATCACCACAGTAGTCAGGAAGTCCTTCTACGTGGCACACCTCATCATAAAAGGGTTCTCATCCAGGAAAAAAGAGGTCATTGTTCCCCTCTACTCGACACTCATTAGACCCATTATAGAGTACAATGCCCCTTTTGGAATGTACCTCACAAGAGATCTGCAGCAGCTGGAAAGGCCACAGAAGTAACTCACAAAGAGGATTACTGGCCTCAAACAAATGCCCTACACTGA